>NW_012130105.1:248072-250314 GCF_000143395.1 Atta cephalotes | reverse complement strand
CTCTCTCTCTCTCTCTCTCTCTCTCTCTCTCTCTCTCTCTCTCTCTCTCTCTCTCTCGCCTCCCCCGTCTCTCTGTTCACGTTTACACATGTATTTTCTTTCCCTTTTTTTGTGAGCATTCGCATGACTCCACCGCGATGAATTATGAGGCATAACCTCGGGTGGCACGATGCATATGACCTATATTTCACGTCCTTAGTATGAAACGTGCGATACTGCAGTGTCCGTGTCATGGTAACATGCTCTAACTTGGCCCAACTTAACCCGACATCAGATCGAAAATCTAGAGAGGCACTAAATATTTTTTCGTACATAGTCAGTTTTTACTTATTTTTTATATGCGTAAACAGAACAAGTATATATTCTGAAAGCTGACCTAACCTGTTTTAATTCAACATAAAAAAAACATTAAATACCTTTTTTATTTATTTTATTGCATTTATTTTTAAGTGTAATCTTATTATCTTGACTCTAGATTTTGTCATAAATCTCCGAATATATATAAGAACAATCAGTAAAATTTTTGTTAAATTTTAAATATTTTGAAAAGATATTTAGTATAACATTAATGATGTATATTAACAAATGTAAAATAAAAAATTGAAAAAGATGAAAAAATTTGTTTTATTTTTGCTAAGATTATTGAATTTTCCAAAAGAAAATTACTATTTAATACACTATACAACTCTAAATAATTATACAATATAAATAATTATAAATATAATTAATTTCTAATGTATTTCAAAATAAGTATTAGTTTGTCGGAATATATCCGAGCAGACTCCTTTGAATTGTATCTTTTGTATTCGAGTTATTCTCGTTTAGAGTTAGTAACTTACATTTATATTAAATCCGGAAGCTTGCCAGCCGACCAACAATGCTATTTGCTTCCGTTCGCCAATCGGGGAACTTTTAAGATAGAGAAAAGAACAGCAGCTGGGGAGATAAAAAAGAAGTTATATCGATTTCCTTTTGAAAGCTGTTGTGCCTTTAAAGTGTTTTCTTATAGAAATCAAAGAAATATGTTTTCTTACATTTAGTTTCCGATTTTATTGTAATACTTTATACTATGCTTTATTAATCAATCATGAACATTTCTTTATATTTTAATATCACTATCTTTTTTTTTAGATACTTCATAACAAGTTTCATAATTTAACTTCTAAACTGATTTTAAAAAATTGATATATAATATCAATTATAAATTTTTTATGGAAAATAATAACTGTACAAGAACTATTTTAAAAAGTTATTTTGACAACCTAAATTTAAAACGATAATTATGCTGACCAGTATAATTATTCTAATAAACACCTCACAAAAAGATTATATAATTCTTTATTACCCACAAATACACTTCTCTTGAGACAATAAAAATTTTGTAATAACATCAAAAGACCATAGCTTTTAGTGCCAATTTAGTGGACAACTATTACGTTGAAACTGACGTTTCCGTTTGGTCGCGAGACTACGAGTCAAGAATTAAATACGACATACATAAAAGGTTAGGTTAGGTTTAGTATCTCTCCGGAACGGTCCGGAAGACGTTTTAACTCTTCGACACGATCAGCAATAAACTCCTATGCCGTGGCGTAACGGCAGGATGGTGTAGGGTGGGTTTAGAAAAGCTTCGAGCTTCCGGGCGAAAAATCGGGGGTGGGTTTGCGGAACGCGGGTGGCGAAAGAAGAGGAGGAAGAGAAAGCGCCGCTCGGCCAGACTCATTTTTCATAAGTTCGAAAAACACACCCGGGGCAGTCGGTGCGTAAATTTGAATTTCTCCGCGACTGCAGTCGAGTGAGGTAAGACAGGCGAGAAAAGGGTGGCGGATGTTCCTCGAGTGCGCCCGGATGGTAGCCTGGAAGTGCCATCGAGCATATGGCGCGGAATTTCGAGAGACTTTTTTTCTTGTTTCCGACCGTTTGCCGTCCGTTTCCTTTTCTTTCCCGTCTCGACGAACCCGCGACGTTTTCCGGAACTGGAGAGCTCCGGAGAACTTCGATCTCGTTGTTTCGAAATGTGCGACGAAACGAACGTGAGAACACCACGTGGTCATGGTGGCATGGCTGAGCGATATAGCACACCACCGGTAATTACATCAGACGATCGATTGTCCTCGAAACGCCACCGCGAAACCAACGCGAAAGGCGCAAAACGACACGCTTAGATGAAAAAAGTTTCCCATTACCATTCTATAGAACGAAAAGAGTTGAAAATTAAAGAACTCGCCGCGTGAAAGGTGCG
>NW_012130105.1:236946-242450 GCF_000143395.1 Atta cephalotes | reverse complement strand
AGAGAGAGAGAGAACGACAGATCTCATTTCTCTGTCTCTTTTTCTCTGCATTTTCTGTGTAATCGGAATCCAATTTATGCAATGTAACTACAATACTGATTTACATGTTAATTTTGACGTTTTATGTCATTATACGTTTGTGTTCAATTCATATGCCTTAAATCTCTGAAATAGGATCGCGTTTCCTTTTCATCGCGTCGTAATCCCGATACCATTGTGGATACGGACTGGTCTGATTTAATCGCACCGCGACTACTGCCGAGATGCGTATTCAAGTAGAAACGGACGGCAGTGTCGGACAGAGATGCCTTTGGCGATCTGTAACTGGAAATGACGCGATGTACCAAGACGAATGGAAGTACTGACGTTCAGGTTTAGTTATTCCATGGATATATATATATAACGTTTGTAGAATAGAACGTATGTACATCTATGATATGAGTTGAACGTTTAAGAAAATCACATTTTTTGGTCTACATACACATTAACTATTTCGAATTATATCTTATGTATATATATATATATAAAAGATGTAATTCGAAATACCGATGTTGCGTCTATTAAAAATATCTTGATAGAATGTGCTGCTGTATTAGAAATAAGAAGAGTTGAGATATTAAAAATACGTAGAATTTCATAGCTAAAATAAGAAGCTGAAGAAAAATGAAAGACGTTATTTTATATGTTATCGTCACGAAAACGAGCAAGAAGTAGGGGAGAGTGAGGAAATTACTAACACAGGGTAAATGCGAATGATATTATTACAGTAGGTATATTCTGAGTAGTGTGTATGATAATCTCTCATTGTTTGCATTTAGTCATAATCCGATATATGCTTGAAATGTCACACTGCATGTACACATGATTATAGAATGCACACACCATTTAACTCTTTTATGGGATATTGATATTATGAATATTGATATTATGTTCAAAAGAATTTTTTCTAATTTAATTTAAGAACACTTTAATAAGTAATTCATATTAAAAAATTAATTTTTTTTCAACATGTACATCTGGTCTCAAATGATGTCGATAAAACTAAATAATTTCAACGTATAACTTCAAATTTAATGTACATTGTAATATATACAGGGTTTGAAAGAGTTAACGTAAATACTATTATATGTTTTCAATGATTTTGATTTACAGGAGAGAATAGGAAAATTGATTGGAAATCTGTGATAAATCCTCTCCTGCTGCGATAGGATAAACGCAGCTATCTGATGAGATAGATTTCAATTAGTTCGTGTTCTATCGATGTAGGAAGAAGTGAAAGTGGAAGAATTGCGGATATCTAAGAGAAAAATTAAATAAAGTCGATGATCATTTATTGATTTATTATAGAAATCTTTCTTGTTCAATGAATATTGACTTTAAATTGCAATAATTAATATTTATATATTATTAATATAAATTAATTTTTAACAAAAAAAAACTATTTTGACATTGCCTTATATAATAAAAATAATAATTTCGATCGATAAGAATATTATTTTTTGTTTAAAATTAGAATTTGTATACATTGATAATATAATATGTACTAAAACTAGAATATCTTTTGAACAAAGACTTCTATTAATTGATTCTATAAATCATCAGCTTTATTTAATTTTTCTCTTATACTGTTCAATATAAAGGAGTAATCCAATCTCTTGAATTAAGTAATTTTTAACTCCTATCAGAAATTAATTCATTTCTATGATTAGTCTCAAAATAAATATCGTCCATATTTACGAATTTAATAAATAATAAATTAATAAATATACTAAATTTGAATCTCTCTCATAAATTTAACATATTTTCTTGAGTTAAATTGTTTAATTTCATTGTTTAATTGTATTAATTAAAATTAAAATTAAAATTGACGACATATTGGACAGTAGTGGTGAACTGATAAATAGTATAGAAATGATTAAAAACAATTCAAATTGGTGGTTACAATTTGATATTATTAATTTAACAGTGAAGGTGTTCGTTATTTCTTCCCTACACCGAAAGTATAAAAGCTGAAATCTGTCTCGTCAGATAGCGGAGTTTGTCCCATCCTCTGTCTATCACAGCAGGGTAGGGGGGGGGGGTTTATCACAGATTTCCAATCAATTACGACGACCACGCGACAGAAGAAGATAACTCCCTCACTCTTGGTCATGTCTCTCGATTGATAATCGTCTCCGCGGGACGATTACGACCCTCGACACTCTCTCTCTCTCTCTCTCTCCCCT
This sequence comes from Atta cephalotes, assembly GCF_000143395.1. Taxonomy (NCBI): domain Eukaryota; kingdom Metazoa; phylum Arthropoda; class Insecta; order Hymenoptera; family Formicidae; genus Atta; species Atta cephalotes. The sequence goes on along the minus strand of NW_012130105.1, from coordinate 240,225 downwards.
CCTTCCCTCCCTCCTCTCTTTCTCTCTCTCTTTCTACTGACCTCTCGAGCGCAACGGAGATGAAAGATGAGTTAATTCAAGGAAACTGGACGAAGCAAGTCTGTAGATTGTAAAGGAAGATCTGAAGCGGATACGACGAGGAGGATCGCACGCTTCCTCATGTCTGATTTCTCAGTCGGGTGCGAGAAACGTGACCGATATGGCTGACCGATTCCGTTGACGGGGAACTCCGGTTAAATTAAAGGAAAACAATTGTCGTGTTCTGGCCGCTAGCTAGAGTTACAGCAGAGTATTTCACATTTCGGTCAATTTCGGTGAAAGAGATGAAGAAAGACGCTTATGCATTTCCGCGCGCATGCAACTCGCGACACGAAAGAAAACAGTCATTCCTGACTATATGGAAAAACGTTTTCCTCATCGCTCTGGCTCGCGCACGCGATGGAATAACGAGACCGACGATTGACGTGTATTTCAGTTCTCTCGGCGCGTGTCTCGTGTCTTTAGGAAATTCCGGCAAATTGCCTCGTGATAAGAGCACGTAGGGAGATAATCGAAATCATATACACTCGCGCGGTCGAGAAATGTAGGCGGATAATCCTGTTACCGGCGTCCGTTACCATTTACTTAAGTCCTATATACGCTACGAAACCCTGGCGCCGAGGTTGCTTGAAAATTTCAGCTAATCGATTTTTTTTACCGTCTAGTAGAGGCATGATAAGGATTTACCGCGCGTCTGGTTCTGAGCCGAAACTTTCATCGCAAATTTTGAACCTGAGTATATAAGTCTGTTTTTGTAGCTGAATTGGTATACACTATATATTTTTAGAATTTAAAGTGAGATACATGTACGTTTGATAATTGAACCGCAGGTTATGCATTATTGTTGTAAAAAATTAAAAGATATAAAATCTATATTATTTTTATCTACTTATCACAAGATTTAGTACTTGAAATAGGGATGTCCGATTCTCGAAACGATTCTCTAAAATCTTTATTTTTTTTTCAAAAAAATTCGATTTGAAATAGTTTTTTTATGAAAAGAAAGCATTCTTGGACAATAAAATTGATTTACAAAATAGCCCCTTTTGCTTAGGAAAATTGAATTTTTCACGAAGCAAAGAATCTGTTAAAATCATTCTTTGTTTGGAAAATAACAAATTTTTCATTTTTAGTAAATATATTCGAAACTATGAAAAAATATTTATACAAAAGTTTTATGTTTATTTTATTTTAATGATTTATTCACATTCTCGAAAATATTAAATTTTTTAATTCAATAAGCTCCTATTTAATTAATAGGGGTTATTTCGATTTCTAAACTTGGGGTTAAGTAGATAAAAAAAGGTAGATAAAGGTAAAGGTAAAATAGATCTAACATTTTTAGATGCTTTGTATAACATATCCAAAGTCCATTAAAATCGATGAGGGGACAGTCTGGATCCTTTGTCAGCGAGATCAAAACGCGTTACGTGCGTCGAAGAAAGAAGAATATTTTGCGATATTATACGAGACGTTTAAATGACTGTTGCGAAATAGCTTGCAGCATTCGAGATACAGCGGCGAACGAGATGTAATTTCGACGCGGAAAATCCTTGTTACCTGGCACAACGCGATGGAAACTTCTCGGAGTTAGGGAGAAAAATAACGTCGCTAAGGGAGAACGGCATCGCGATATTTGCAAGTGAAACTCGAATCAAATGCAGGAAGTAGAAATGAGAAACATAATTTTGTTGCGAAGGATCCTCGGTAAGCGCCCGGTCGTAACAAGGGTTTTCTCAAGGAAAATAAGGATATGTCCGCGAGCGGCTAACAACGCCGCGTAATTTGCAAGGCAGATTCCAATGGCATACGCCGAGTGAGAATGAAAAACATAAGTTTGTTACGTTTGCCGAAGGAATACGCAAATGAGTTGTGTTGCTTCGAAAAAAAAGTAGAAATGTGTTTTCTCTTATTTGTTCCTTTTTGAGCATAATATAAATTAGCAAGTAATCGTAGTAATGTTTTGAATGTGTTGCGAGCATGGATTATGCATGCAACTGTAGACGTCTTCTTTTTTGAAGTTCTTTTTTGAAAATCTTGCATTTTTTCGCGAGTTTTAAATAACAGCTCAAGAATTGAAAAATATTGACATCAAAAATATCACTAAACTCGAAATGAGATACAAAAATTATTTCTAACGGAAATATGAAATTGTTATATTTTATGTATTTATAAAAATTTGCATTTTAATATTATTAAGCACTAAGATCCGTTTTGATCGCGAAAATAGAATCATTTTTATTAATTAACTTCACGAGAATAAAATATAAATCATGGAATATTCCTTGTATATTTCTAATATTATGTCAATATTTACAATATCATAAATACAAGAAAATGTAAATTACAAAGAAATGCATCCCTTTCACATGAACACTTTCACGTGAGGAAAATTGACTCGCGTCGCCGTGACGGTATCGTCCAAAGGCTACTCCGCCTACACTCCGTGAAATTCGAAGAATCTCCTAGATGCGGTAGAGAAACGAGACCCGCGGGCAACGACGGACGGTACGTCGCACGAAATTTGCAAGCAAATTGCCAATTCTCAGATGGCCCATGGATGGCCGCGTGCGCGCGTCGATAGAACACACTAGACAAGCCACCTGCGGCCTGTCTATCAGGAGCCAGAAGCACATCTCGTGGATATACGCGACCTGAAAATCTAACGCGCACGATCCGAACACGACAAGATCTGATACACTCGAGGAGCATCGACAAGGATTTAATCGGCTTCTTGATTTTCCGGAACCCGAGTGACAATCTGGGTTCTATACGATCCGATGAAATCGAATTGCCGCTTGTCGCGAATTTCGCAGATTACGTTTCCGGAGTCATTAATGCCGTCTGTTTAGTGTTAATTACACGGAAAGAGCTTCAAGCGAGAAGCTACGTTAACAATATAAATTTTCTAAATCTAGTTTGTCGTTTTTAAATGTAACGTTGGTTTTTGAAGAATTGATAACAGAAGAGTGATATCTTTGTATCGGAAAAATACAAAAAATAATTGTAAAACCAATTTTGAGATATTTATATAACTAATGAAATAAGCTGCAGAATGAAGTAAATAGAATTCGAAGTACAGTAAGTCCACGTTACAATAAAAATCAATATCACTCACAATCAGGAAAAAAAGAGATATAATAGTAACAATTATAAAAATTATAACTATATAAGTTTTATACGTAGAATTAATGTACAGAGAAAGAGAGAGAGAGAGAGAGAGAGAGAGAGAGAGAGAGA
>NW_012130105.1:228993-235138 GCF_000143395.1 Atta cephalotes | reverse complement strand
TATATATATATATATATATATATATATATATATATATATATATATATATACACATTACTGATATAATTTAATAATAATATTGAAAATAATACACATTATTTTCCGTATCTGTCTAAAAATAATTAAGTAATTCTATTAAGAATAATAACTAAGAAGTTGCATTACAACACATTGTCACTGGACGACAAATACAAATAGTTACATTGCGAACGGGCAAAACAGCAGTCACGATGCAAGAAGGGGAACAAAACGACACAACGTATTAAAGTGTCGGAAACCTTAACGAAGAACGGGAAGTGATACACAAGAAACAGACGTAGACCAGAGACACGAGCTCGGACGGGCGAGGTATCCATAGTCTGATGGGCGAAAAAACACGGAGGCGGAAAGCCAAGGAGAAGGGACGAAGTACGAGAGAAGAAGAGAAGAGGAAAAAAGGAAGAAGGAGCAGAAAGAAAAAGAAAAGGTCAGAAGGAAGGAAGAGGGAAAGAAGAACGACAAGGAGGGTGTGTGAGAGGCAACGAAACCGAATGCTGCATCTCTCAGTGTGTGAGCGGAACGAACTGCAAAAACCGAAACTGCAAGATGTGCAACTGCCGAGCTCTTCTCGGGTGGACGAACGCAGGGATTGCCGGCGACGTCAGCGGAAGGTCCATCCCAGAGCCGGCCAAGGCTTCTACCCTTTTTTCTCCCATGGATCTCGTCCAACTCAAGCTCGAAAGGGAGCTTAGGAGAGACCAGTCCTTGTCCTCGTCCTCACCCGCCGAGCGTTCTTTTGAAAGTGGGAATCCGGGTGAGAGGCATCGAGGGGAGGATGTCCCAAAGCTTTTGGCGGCGCCTTGATAGCGATTTTCGTACCAATCGTTTGAACTGTGCTCGAATTGCGGCGCGATTTCAGGGTACCGATAATTCAGGAAAATTGAATGGCATGGCCGCGTGTCCAAGAAAGCGTATAATTTTTAGCAGCCGCCTTTAGCAGCGGTGACGATGTTTATGGCTTTCGAAAGTTCACGCGAGGATATCCATTGCGCCGAGTATGTAGGATCGAACGCACCGTATACTAAATAATGAAACTTGGATTTATACGACATCCAACAAACGCGATCTAGTGAGACGTAAAAAATTTAGATACCCTACTTATACGGAAGATTGATACTCGAAATGTTTTTCACTCACTAAAAGGATGAAAAAAACAAATAATTTAATATATAATAATATTTTAGAGATTATAATTTTCTGCAGCTTGAATCTAAGAATTTTAAGAATAATTTTCACTAGAGATAATCTTTCAGAAATTCTTTCTAAAGCACATAATCTTCGGAAATAAGTTTTGAAAACACATCTTCGCTTCACGGAAACATCTCGCATCACATTGCCGATTGAAACAGAACGCGAGTCTATTAGGATTAATTAATATTTCAGAGCGACAATAATGGCATCGACAACCAATCGCATTATCGCATTAGAAATCTATTTCCAATAACTACTCACCAATTAACGACTATCTCGCCCGCTTTTATAACGTGCAATTCCCCTTCGGCGCGATATCGGTTAGCCTCTAAAATACTCAATACTTTTCATCCCCTTAAACGGCACAAAGCACACGATCCTTCCATCTTTTCCATCTTGGCCTTTCCTCATTCCCTCGCGTATTTCTGCCGGAATAAACTTCCCTCTATTTCTTTCGCACCCTCCTATCGTCGTACTCGCGCTTCCGCTGACATGCTCTCCCTCTCCCAATCTCTCTTCTTATTCCTCTCCTCCACATCTTCTTCGTTCTCACCCTCGTATATTGATTACATAAGCGACCGAATATACTAACTCAGCTAAAAACGTCCTCTATCCATGCGTTTCTCTTTCCCTCACGTCGCGCCCGCCCTCCGAAATGTCGTTTATGCCGCGATCATCCCCTGGCTGCATCGTCATAGTCAAACGACTGCGGGGGAGGGTAGGATTGCAGTGCATTAACGATGATTTTACGAATCCTCAGCACGATCGACGAAGCGGACTATCGCAATCACATTCTGCAGCGCGATAAAGGTGGTCATCGATTACATGTACTTGCCGCATGTACCTCCGCATAAGATGCATACATAATGTTAATAGGAAGCCCTACGAATTCGGATTCTCTTATTAAACTCTATTGATGCCTAGAACCTAGAAATTGTGGAGAATCTCCGAAGGACTTTCACGAAGAAAAGACGGAAATTTTTCTTTAAAAATAGTCACCGAATAAAAATTAGCAAGATATAAGGTTGCAATATATTTCTGAAATTAAAATAAATTTAAAATAAATTAAATTAGAAAAAACATTTTATCTTCTCTTTAATACAGTTCAGAATAAAAATATCAGTAAACAAAAAAGTTTTAGTTAACCACATTTTATTTTTCAATTAATATACATATATGTTAAATTTTCTCTTAAGGAGACATTTATTTATATGGAAATTAATTTATATTATCCAATTAAATTATTATAAAGATTAATAAAACTCTTTAATTTAATATTTAAAGCGAAAATGTAATTTAATTTGTAAATTTATTTATAGACGATTAATTTATGGTTTTCTCTTAACTTCAATTTTAAATCAATATTTGTATCGTTTGATATCAAAAATTGAAAAATAGAATAATTATTGGAGAACAAGATATATCGAGAAAAGAATTTGATAATAGTTACAAATATTGAATAAAATAATTTTAATTAATTAAATGTTCAATTAATATAACCAAAAATAATCTTACTTTTCTCTAAATATTTAATAATTATTACCGAAAGGTTGGTTATGATAATATTTACTAAATATATTTATAACAATATATTTATAAAATTATTTTTGGGTTTCATTATAACAAAATGTTTAATTGAAATTATTTCACCGAACATTTAATAGCTATTAGTTGCAGACTTTTTTCAGTGTAAAACTTTGATCTGATCTCCAGCAAAAAGTTTTTTCAAAATTGCTGGCAAAGTAACAATCATAAATTATGTTGTAGAAAACCTTACTTTATATAGTATTATATAATCCTTTCATAGAATACTTTGTATAACGAACATGATACGAAAAGCGGTGCATAAAGCATCGTTATTGCGGTAGAAAGTTCAAGTAATATATATTACACGCCCATGTTCCGAGTACGCGTAATTCATATGCTCGGAATGCATAATTGGTATTGCCGATAAAATTAAAGTACTTTCGGCGAACAGTAAAGCGTCCATTAAAACTTTTCAGAGGGAGGATCGCATCCTCGTTCGTGGTGAATAGACCACGTTTCGCTTTTGAAGCCTCTCTAGTTACGATCCTTGCACGCTTATAACGTTTCAGCTTGCGTAATCGTTAAAAAAGCCTACAACTTCGATCACTTATATATTATATTTATTGAAAAGAATATCTATAAAGCTACATGTACAAATTAAGATGTTATTTAGGAAAGGAATGTTTTTATCAAATATTATGTGGTGGCATAAAATTAGCGACAATTAGAATGAAAATTTCTTGCGAGATAATTATGAAGAACGTAAGAATAAACGATTTTATCTGTTGAAGAAAGCACATTAATTTCTTGCACCGCTGAATAAGTTTATTATCTTGTCGTAAAAAAAATTCATGAAAATTTTTATAGATGAGCTCTTTATAAAGTTATCCATTGTTTCGTAAAAAAGTCATCCTTCTTTGTTACGCTTCAGTAACATTTTTCAGAAAAATATCGGTCAGAGGTAAATTTATCAGCAAACATCCATCTTCGTTCTCAATCGCGAAACTGTGGAGCAAAAATTCGTAATTTTTGCCATATTCGTAACGAAAGTACTAAAAGGTAAATGAGAGAGAGACGAAATTGGAAATATGAGGAGGAGGATAAAACTATTAAGCAAATCCCAATCGAAATTTAATAGCGGACTGCAGTGTGCGTCGGACGACATAAAATAATCGAGTCAAATATGAAAATGCCGGGACGGGCGGAGCGACGGGAGATTGCCGAAAAGAGAAAAATTGATAGAATTATTGAAACAAAGGCTGTGGGCCTTTAGAGCCGATTCTCGAGGACGCAAACAGGCGAATTAATTTGCCTGCGACGCTTTTTTTTCCCACACTAGTATAGGGAGGACACCGGTCCCTAGGCTGGAAAACTCAATGGGGACGGAAAACTCTGTAGCCGCATAACGAACCGATCTAACCGGGCCTGAGAGAAAACGCGCCGCAAAGTTGGACAAAGAGGAGCCCGGAAAAAAGAGAGAAAGAACAGTAGGGCACAATGAAGTATGAAAAAAAACGCGTGCCAAAAATTCCATCTCGTTGGACGCGCCATTTTTACGCGTTGCCGCCCTTGGGGAATTGAATTTCTATCGGGCGCCGCGCTTGATCGTTCTGACGAATTATTTGTCGTTCTGACTTTCGTCGACACGGCGACATCCGTTTTCCTTTTTTTTATTTTGTTCTTTTTTTCTATATATATATATATATATATATATATATTTTTTTTTTTTTTCGGGAGCAAGCGAGCTCGTATCGTAGTTGTTTCAGAGCCCATTGTTTCTCTGTACGAAGTTTGAGCGACCTGTAACCACGGCAAAGTTATGCGAAACGAACAGATTTGTTATCCGCAAAGAACATGGCTTTCGTTTTAAAACAAATTTCTACTATTCTAACATTGCACTCATTCCACAGAATTATTTACTTCTCTATATTAAAAATCTTTTATTATTTTATTGTTTAAATTGGTAAAACGCATATGCTACTAAAATTTTTTTCTTTTAATAAAAACTCTATTATTATATTATTTGTAATAAAAACTCTTTTATTATATTAAGAGACGTTCAAAATAATTTAATGATAATTTTGAAATAGGCCATATTGTAAACACATGTTTACATGTTTTTTAATCAGTTTATATTTTACTTTTTAGATAAATAATGATTAAACTTTCAATCGATAATATTTTAGTATGTTATAAAATTCAAATTCAAATTAACTTTATTATATCCTAATGACAGGATGACATGTCGTTAACGATAATTTCAGGATAAAAAATTTATGTACAACGTAAAGTTAGTCATTCATCGCGAATTCCGCATTCTGAGCGAAATGACACGTGAGTTCATCAGAAAAGTTCTCAGTCGTGACATTGTCGACATTGAGAGGCAGTCGTGAAAAAAGGAGCTCGTGCGCCTTTAGTAGACGTCTCCCGAGAGCTTCGGTTTGCTTTTCGTCAGAGAAAAAAAGAAGGAGCGGCGAAAAAAGATGGCGGGGAAAAAAAGAGGAGGAGAAGGGTGACAGTCGTCTCTCACTTTCGTGAGATATTAAATTGCGAATTGAGGAAACGAAGAGAAAGAGAGAGAAAGAAAGAGAAAAAGAGGGAGAGACCACGTCGCGAATACCACCGCGATATGCATTATACAATGGACGCTCGTTTTTCACGCTTAATCTCATTAAACTCCACCGTTCCACCGCCGCTGCCGCGGGGTATTGCCCGTTATAGAAGTAGAAAATCAAATCTGCGAAAATATACGCACGCCCGCGATGCGGTGCAACGAACACGCTGCCGCGTATAAATACGGACGGGCTAACGCGATTATTGTGTCGTGCCGATAATCCTTAATGTATTCGTTAATGCAGAAGTCGGCGGCATCGGCGCATTTCGAGCTAACGCGAGTTTCCGAGGCGCTAGCTATAAAAAGGTATCCGGCATGGAGTGGATAATGGGAAACGCGATTATGGAAAAGCGCGCGCACCGACATCGATGGCTGTCAAAATGCGGACGGATATGTATGAGCGGCCAAGGGACGTTTTGATTCGTCCTTTTCGTCGATACCATCCTGTACAGGAGGAGAAAAAAGAAGCGCACTCTTCTTCTAAAAAAAAAAAACGGATCATGCAAATCTCTCTCAATTTTTTTTACTAATTTTTTTATTTCTATTCCTATCTTTGTGTTTTATTTTTATTCTATAGATAGGTATTTTTATTCTATAGGTCTATTATGTTGAATACTGTCTTTTCTTTTTATTTTGAGTGTACTTGTCATTTTTATATTCTTAAAAAAGGCTTGCCTTAAAATATTGATAAAATTTTTTATCTCTCTCGCTTTTATCTCTCTCTCTCTCTCTCTCTCTCTTCTCTCTCTCTCTCTCTCTCTCTCTCTCTCTCTC
>NW_012130105.1:219233-220826 GCF_000143395.1 Atta cephalotes | reverse complement strand
AGAGAGAGAGAGAGAAATATATCGCCCTTGACTGAAGACATCACATTGTCCAAAAAAATACAATCAGAAGAAGAGAGAAGAGAGAGGGAGGGGGGGGGGAGAGAAATAAATTGAAGAAATACATTTTTATTTTATATTTTTATTTTATATATTCTTATCAATAATGAAATTTTTAGAACTTTTAAATTTACTAAAATATTATAAAATATTTATTATTAAATAAAAATTTTTTTAAAACTTATTAAAAATAATGTTAAATTTTTTGTGCACCTAAAGAAATGTTTTATTATGGTTAGAATTTGGTTTTAGAAGTTTTAATGAAAGGAACTTATTTAGTATCTTGTTATAAAAAAATATTATTTTATAAAAGAAGAAAGAAAGATAAAAATTCTTGTAATGAAATTACAATGAATATTAGTGTTGTAATAATAATTAAACTATAGCTAATAAACAATAATGTAAAAGACATAACTAAAACTTGTTTATTTTTCTTTCGAAAAAAAATTTCAGAGAGAAAAATATTTATAAATGCAAATTCTTTTAATTGATATATAATTGTGGAAGTTAGTTTAAAAATAAATGTTGAAAATTGAGAAATTTAACAAAAAAATATTGAGAAATTGAAAATATTTCTCAATATTTTTTTGCTAAATATAATCTATTTCAAAACATTTTGATATATTCCAAAAATATATTTTGTCTCGAATATATTTACATCCTGTCATTCAGATCGTAATAATATATCGTAATAATAAAATATTGATATAAAATCCATATAATATCAATAAAATATTAATTCAGGATATTTAGGATAGCGCATCGAATCTTGAACTTGTCACAGATTAATGGATTGCACGAATCTTGTGTTTATTTTCCTCTCCATCTCTTTGTCCAGTTTTAATGAACTCGTTCCGCTCGAAACTATAACCACAACTTGCCGCACTCTCCGAGTTCTCCGATACACTCCTTCTTCACCGAAAGTTTCAGTAAGTTCATGATCTAGCGCGACTGTTCCGCTCGAGAACGATTCTTCTCGGTTCGCTGGCGAAGTTGCGCTTACAATTAGTGAAGAGCAGCCGGAATAATCGGAAGCTAATTCAGAAACTGCTTTGGAATGGCGATAATTAACTTGAAAGGAAAGATGGAGAAAACGGCGGTCGGTTACTAAAATCTCAATGATAACTCCGTGTCGTTCGAGTCTCGAAATGAATCTATTTTTTCCTTTATCCCTTCGATTCTTTGCGGCTGTTTCATAATTCCGCTATGTATCGTTGGTATACCCCAATGTTTTATAATACAGAGCACCGATCCTCACCGGACGATTCTCTTTATTTCTCTATTATGTCCGTTCTGTTTTCTTTACTTTCTTGTTTTTCCTCCGGCCGGCACTTTAGATTTTCTCCGGTTCGTTCGGCTTCATGAAACTTTTATTACGAGGCAACGTTGTTTCTTACAACGGTACTTTGATCATTTTAAATCGTAGTACAAGTACGTCCAGATTAAACGAAAGAAGCCGTGCGCGTTTATCCTCTGGGAAAGAAGGAGAGAGAGAGAGAGAGAGAGAGAGAGAGAGAGAGAGAGAGAGAGAAGAAG
>NW_012130105.1:212869-219213 GCF_000143395.1 Atta cephalotes | reverse complement strand
AGAGAGAGAGAGAGAAAGAACTAAGCAACGCAACAAAAAAGAAATATCATTTTCATTTGAGTGTCTTGTTGATTGCACTATGCCAGTTTACTAATTGATATCTACTTTATGTTATATGCAATGAGTGGTTATTTCGCAGCTAAATTAATTAAGTCGAATCGATACAATGTAGCTGAAATAATAAATGACGAATTGACAACCATTGCGGCGTATGGCGGAATTCGATGGAATGGGAAATTTTAAATCATAATATTAAATTGGGCTGTATTAATTAATGAAAGAACACTCACTCGACGTAATTAATAAAATCACATCATGAAAAACATGAATTGGTCAAGTTGGCTTATTATTGCGTTCGAGAAATACGCAACGCATTATGGAAATAATTTTATCTTCTAAAAGGGGCGCTCTCGCGCGTTCATTTCCGCACACTCGGGGAAATTTAATAAAAGCGAGATTAATGAAAAACGGTATGCTCCTTTTCATCAACTCGTTCTCGTAGCATTTATAATAGTCCCTCTTAAATCCAATAATGTTAATGTCTAATTCAGTCTGAAAATTGTTAAATCTTAAGTGGAACATTTCTGAAAGAGACTTTTAGTCAATTTTCCTATTTTCATCTTTTACTATGATATTTACAGTAAATTTCAATTCTTAAATTGTCGTAAAAAGATGAAACGTTGGAAAATTCAAGATTATTGCCGCATGTTTGCTATCTTGTTCGTTTTAACGACTGTGTTGCGCTCGCATTTTTTTTATTCTCTTTTAAAATCAGAGAAAAAAGTATACTTTTCTCTACGTTTATCACATATTAATCGTCATCAGGAAGTTTGATGATTAATTCATAACGCTTTGTCTCCTTTCACTCGGCGCGACCTCCTGTTTATTCTAGTTTCTAACGAGGTACGCGGTGACGCAGGTATTTCGATTAGTTCGATGAATTTTGCGGGATATTTCACGAGAGCGAGGCGACCGCATCGAGTTATACCTAACGGTTTAATATTCGCGACACAAAATTATGTCGGCGGCTACGTTCGACGGAATCAGGTTGAAATGTTGCCTGGCCAATAATAATCAAACCGGAAACGATCGACGTTTCTGCCGCGCACTCAGGTTTAATTACACCAGTTGTCATCCGTGTTTACTCACGAAGATACGTGCGCGCTTCGCTTCGATAAAACGCTGCTGACGGCGACGGAGAATATTTTCGAACTACTGCGCACCGTTTATTTGTAGAATAGCGTCGCACGATGCGATACGCTGCGCAGAATTGACGGACCATTTTTCTGCATAGCTGCACGAGTTTTCCGCTATGTTGCGAGAACCTCGGTGAAATCTCTCTCTCCCTTTCCTTCGACTCTCTTTCTCTCTCTTACACTCATTTGCGAAAAGTGCCAACGATAATAAACGGAATAATGAATCAGTATGCGATAATTTAAGTATACGAGCTAAATCGAAAGCTTTGAATATGATTGATTAATTAATCAAGTTCAGTTCTACGTGCGGCTATTGTTCGATTTTCATATTTAATGTGCTCCAGTTGTTGGCGGAAGCAACTCTCAGCGAAATGATAGAATATTCATTATTATATCTAATATAATAATGGATGAAGCGAAAATAAGCTCTATTAATATTGAAGTTTATTGACATCCTTTTTTTAGATACGAAACGCCACCGTCGAAATGTGACGATTTGTATAACGAATTAAAAATGAAATAAACTGTGATAAAAATTACATATATTTTTTGGGCAATTATATTTATAACTTTATCGAGTAGTTAAGAACTAAAACTACTTAGGATCCTAGTCAAAATGTAATGCTTTACAGTACTGCGCACCAAAGATGCAAAATCTGAATTGTCTGAAATCCATTTGTTGAATAAAACAGCACGGAAAAGATGGTTTTCCTGAAGTAAAAATTTAGCTAGTCTAAAAATTTAGCTAGACACAGAACTAAAAATATTTTTGTTTGATTATCAAAATAATTATGTATGTATGACGCTTAAACTGATTGCTAAAATCAAAATTTCTTGTAGCATTGCTGATGATGTTTAAGATTCCTGCATAATTATTTTGATGATCCATCAAAATTATTTTTAGATCTAACTTAACTTTTAAAAACTTTAGCAAAATTATTCTTTTCGTGAAGATAACAAAAATACTAAACAATAATTAAGTAAGTGTATACGCAAATTACATATTTTATTAGGAAAATTGTTTTCACTGAATGAAACGCTCTATCAAATTCTTGTATACAAATCTCCTATGCAGTTTTACAACTAATGAGAATACAATAGATAATATTAGACAGCAAGGATGGATGTCTAAGAAAATTTCATGCATTTCTATCAGGGAAGGTATAAGTAATTAAGTCTTAATTCACTTGGCACTGGATAATAAATATTTTATTTACCACAAAGCAAATTTAGTTTTTTTGCCGTTTGACAGAAAACGGATAGAGACGTCGCTAATTAAAATCCCTTTACTTCAAAAATAACGTAACAAAGAACGAATAATTTTTGATTGAATGTGATCTATGAATTATTATTATTATTATTATTAAGTTAAGATTATTAAACGTTTAAACAGTTATCTTCATATCTTTATTTCGCATATTCGTTTTTGCGTCAAATGTTAATAATCAGTTGTTATTTTTCTGCGTGAGTTAAAAATAATCCGCTTAACGTATTTCAGTATGACAATACTTGGTTGTGAAAAGAAGTATTCTTGAATTCGCCCTGTGGATGATTTATTTTACAAATACAGCCGTAATTTATCGAATGACGTAAACGGATCCCTCGAATCTTCCGATTTCCCTTTTTTTTTTTCCAAACGAAGACGAACGCGCACGATTGTTTCGTGGAAGGTCTCACTTACCCTTCCGTCTCCTGTCCTCCTTTACCGTGTATCCCCTCGTCGCCATCTACCCTGCCAAAAGTTATTTCCGCTGGAAATTTATCGCTTTGGCGAGAATCGAGGCGTCATTTCCGGGCGAACGAAATAAAGAGAACGCAGTGCTCGGCCGATCTCATTTCTCCGTTCGAAGAATAATTGGCGCCCACTTTTATCGCCTGTCTCTTTAACCCTCCCCCTCACTTCTCACCCACCTAGATAAAAGTATCGCGAAACTCGCGAATGTAAATCGTCAGCTAAAAGTACGTGACGTATCGGCGTATCTATCTTGCGCCGTGAAGAAAAACGCGCACTAACGGAAGACAAGCACGGCCGTTCTCTTATTTACAAACTTTCCTTTCCTGGTCGATACATTCGATTTAACTTCCGACGATGATAAGCAAAGTGCATGAAGCTTTAACTCTCCCGAAGTGTGCATATACATATAATGAGATATGAGATTTCGTTCATCTCTAGTAGACGTAGTTTTTCGATAAGAAACAAAGCTTCAGTTACTTCGACACGAAACTTCAGTCGCGGCTAAAAAGAAACACTTCTGCTTTGAAGAAGCCAAAATAACAGAAATACAAATATACTTTTCTTCAAAATTTTCGTTTAATACAAAAAGAGATGACAGTAATGTCGCTAATTAAGAGTTAATATTATCTCTTACTTAAAAGTGACACAACTCAAAAAACATAATTTTCGAGTTATTACATGAATAAATTAAACATTATCCTCTCAACCATCAAAAATAAATTAATTTAACTTTATAAAAATGATTATAATTATAAAAGGATAAAAGGATGGTTAAAAAGATCATTAAAATTATTACAATGTAAAAGAGACGATTTTTTAAGAATGAAATTAGAGTGATTAAGAGTGAAAGATTAAGAGTGAAAAGTTGTGAAAATAATAAAAATGACATTTGATTATATTAAGAATATATTCTTTTTGCCAGATTATTGGATAATCAATAATTTTTTGCCAAGTTGGAAAATAGTTTTTTCTCTTTTCTGGAAAACTTAATTGTTTTTTTAATGCTCATTAATATCTGTATTGTTAAACTGTATTGTAAATCTATTCTCAAGTACAACAGATTATTCCAACAATATTGCAATAACATTGCAAATGTTACCGCAATGTTGCTGCAACTTTCTGTGAATTGGTAATTTGTGATATTATTTCAACTTCCGTTTAGGATTACATTCCAAGTTTCGAGACAAACAATCGACGCGTAGTTTGTTTGAACAGAAAATTATAAGATTCATGCAAAAACAGGCACTAAATTTGAATATTTCTCGATCGAATTTTATTTATTAAAAATCATTATATAATTTTTTAAGTTGTGTCTATAAGAGAGCGATATGTAAAAAATATTTATTTCTATGATCACGCCATTCCCATATCATTACATCATTCTCGTTGCCGCATGATGATGCAAAACGAATGAAACTCCCACGAACGCCGCAGGAACATGAACGAGGCAAACTAAGCACGCGATAACGGGGCGAAATTTCCGATCCGTTTCCCTCGTCGTCGAGATCGATCGTTAGGGGCGGCCGTTTCGTTCTCTGAAAAGTCTATGCGGAGTGCAGAGGGGAGGGGACCGTGGCGGCAGAAAGCAAAATCGAGGGAGGCAGCACTCGACCGATTAATTAAAAACTTGGTACTGCCGTGTCAAGAGGCACGCTTCGCCAGCAAACGATGCGGATGTGACAGGATAATGCCGTTGTGACTAAGCGGTACCGGTTTGCCCGTAGGGCTTTTTGGGTCAAAACTGACGTCGTAATAAGATAGAGAGAGAGGGCCTAGAAAGAAGAGAGGGTGAGGGCTGTTGTCAAGATGAACACGATGAATCGTGATTAATCTTTTATTGCATTGCATTCTCTAAGAAACAAGAAAAAAAGAGAATCTGAGAATCCTTTATTATTGAACTTCAATTTAAAACTCCCAGTTTTATACATTTCAAAACTCATAACAACTTACTGGTATATTAAACGAATCCTTGGTTTTCATTTTTGGATTTTTTTGCGAATTATATGGAATATTTGAATTGACGAAACATTCTTTCAAATTTCTCTATAAATGGAAATTGCTTCGAAAAAGTTTCAGTTAGTTGTGTAGAAGTATAAAGCGACATGTATTTTTTTAAATTTATTTTAGATCAGGTAGCAATTTGGCAACAAAATTGTTAAAATTTTTATATAAAAACATAGCTTTGTGTAATATGAAAAAGTGAACTAGTATGCAAATATCAGAGAGGCTACAGGCTCCAATTTTTATTTCTGCCGCCACGATTTCGAGTCGCGATAGATTTAGCAATACTTGTTAAGGACGAACGAGGTCGTGAACCTGATGCCCACTATTGGGACACTATGCAGATAACTGTCACGATTAATTATTCTACAATTTTCTTTATTCCGAAAGCAGATTGGATAGCTAGTTTGGTTCAGGTTAGCGGAAGTTGGGAAAGCTGTGCTGGGTAATTTAGTGCTTGCGGTTGTTATCGATTATCGAAAGCGCGATTCGTTGCCAATAAGTATTTGCGCTGTGGGACATAAATATCGCTCGCAACGAAAAGCTATGATTTGAGACACAACAAAATATCGGTCAGCGAATATTGCGAAATTATATTCAGTTTGATACCTAATGTTAAAAAATATTTTTTCTCTCCACGATAACAAACTAAGGTGTTAAAAAAATTGATCTTTCATTCATAACAAATTATATCAGGATGTTGCAAAAAATCTTTTAGTGTGTACTATAAAAATTTTAGAGAAAATAAAAATAAGTGAAAAAAAAATTAGAAATGAGTAAAGAAAAGAAAGCGACACCAAGTGAAAAATATTTTTAAAATTGTGAAAATTATTTCAGTTATATTACGTTTATTTTCATTTTGATAAAAGCAATATCGTAATTGCAATAAAATTACTTTTAAAACGATAAAATAAAAAATAAAAATTTATTTTTTTATTACTGCACTGAGAGAAATAATTTTATTAATTTAGCAAGCCACTAAAGTACCTTTGACCAGTGATGGATAAATATGTGACAAATTTTGCTGCTAGTCTGCTATACCAATTTTATTAATTATTAGTAACAGCAAACTATAGAATCTATAGTTGTTATGTATAGGTCTCTAAGAATCTAACCTATCTTTTGGATAGACTTTAGGCTCGTTTACATAGAATTCGTAGATGATCGAAATCTTAATCGTAAGAAACCGATTAAGCATAGTCAAATGTAGGGAAAATATTTCACTAGAATTCAATTTTTTCGATTTGGGAATCTGCAATCATCTACGATTTTTATATTTATATATACACACACACACACACACACACACACACACACACACATACTTGATAACAAAAACGTTCCCGTAATTCAATTCAAGTAAATTACAATAATACTAGTTTTATTCATACAAAAGTGATTATTCGTACCCC
>NW_012130105.1:186238-212744 GCF_000143395.1 Atta cephalotes | reverse complement strand
TACTACGTGATATACGGTACTTAGTTNACGTACTATATATATATATATNTGTATATATATATATATATATATGTATATATATATATGTGTGTATATATATATATATATATATATATATATATATATATATGAGCCTCTTATTTGCTATTTATTATTGTTATATTGATGAATTAATTTGCAATCGTAACAAATTGATTGGTTTTTTAACAAATATCACATTTGCTTTCCCTTGATTTGTTCCTATAACAAAATCATTTTTCTCAGTGTGTCGTGTTGGCAGAATCTAAAAAATGTATACGCTAATGTGTATTCATCTAATGATGTACTTTGATAAATTTTCGTTATTTTAATATATGGAATGGAAGAGGTTGAAATGGATTAATCTCTGGTATAAAAATATGTTTCTTTATTTTTATCTTATTTCTGTTATGTGTATTGGTATTTGAATCTGTATTTGTTTTAATTCGACAAAAAATATATTTTCAAGTTTATAAACACATTTACACTCATAGTCAATCGTCCGCATAATTACATTCTCGGAGACAACTAGATACTATGAAACATCATTATTACGTGATTCTCAGAGTAGATAAGCATATTGAGATAAGGAAAGATACGTTCCCTCATGTATATGAATATCTCTAATTGCGATATGCGACATATTACAATGATAACATATCGCAACGTTATTAAGAGCAGATTAATCTCATTAATACGAAACACAAAATAATATACAGTAAGGAAATATGATCTGTTTTTATGAAATAATAATTTTTTATTATTATTAGGACAACCTACCAGAATTAATATTGTGAATTGTAGAACAGTCTAGAAACTTAACTCTGCTATACATATTGGGTTTATTTGACCCAAAATATAATTTATATTTTTTACTAAATTGTACTAAAAAACTTTCTTTCTAATATTTAATGATTTCATTTGTTGATGTAATTTGTTGATCTTTTTTCTGTGAACTTTTTTTATTTTTATAGAACTTTTAATATTGATTTAAATATGATCGTAAATTTGAACAAATTAACAGGGTTAAAAAAATATAGTTTATTATTGAGACTTCTATGATATTTTGATGAGCGATAAAGCTTTACAGCATAAATAACGATCAGTACAGTCCATGACTCGCCCTTCTGATTGAACACAAAGAAGATAGACCAAAGGGACTAACTCTCAACCTCTCCATAACCCGCCCTTACCGTCCTTTTAGGCAAGTCCTTCGTGCCGGGAATCGTCTAACGAGTCGGAAAAATCAAGTCGCCTTCACCGAGACCAATCGCTTTTACGTTGTCATAAAATTGTGTCTAATTAACCGTAAAAATAACGAGATTTTTTGCGATATCGTCACAAACTGCCATTAGAGATCAATTTATAAAATTCGGCAATGCAAAGTGGAACGGCAATGTAAAAACAAAAGTGGAATCCTATGCTTGAAGTACGAACGAAAATAAGATTAAGTTGATTCCTTGGTAAATGATTAATTTGGATCTTCCATTTATACGTTTCTTTGCTAGTCTTTAAGTATTTTTGTATTTTTATAATTAAGTTGCGATTAAATGAAATAAAACAGTCGTTGTTAAAGCGAGACTTTCTGAGACTTAATTAGAAAGTGAGATCCTGCTACTTTTGTAACAAAATCTTGCTTTCTAATTAAGAGCAAGTAAATGTAAATTTTTCCGACTTCCTTTACCCGAACTTTTCTAACTCTTTCGACGTTAAATAGCAATTAAACCCTTCGCTGTATTTTCCCTGTAGGATAATCGGTATATTTTTTTTCTTTCTTTTTTTTTGCAAGCATCGTATTTCACGTGCTTTCAATTAACCTGAGGCACATATTGTAATATAAAATATAAAAAGAATAGACTCTTGATCGTTAATTTACTGAATTTTAAAGGCTTAGTATCGAGATAAAACGATAATGCAGCTTATCGGACTAGGGGAAAGTGGCATCCTTTACTCGAGGGCGCGTCGCGTCGTCAGATTTGTCTCGTTAGAGTTCGCATTGTGTCTGCCTATGGTCGATTTACGCTCTCTCGTTATAACCATTCGCTCTGTCTTCCGTTACTTTCTTGAACCTTCTAAAGACTCCGAGCCTTCTTTTTCTCTTTTCTTACGATCTAACGAGCTTCCATTAAGCTCACAATGCGTATTCTTGTTTGCGTGTGATTGGCGATATTTATTGTGGCTCATGTATTATACGCATATAAAGAGAAAAATTTATTTGAGAAAAGAAAAAAAATTGAAGAATAATAAATATATGTGCATGTGAAAGAACCTTTAATCGATACAGAGATATAAGATAAGATTTATGTGATATTTTAATGAAAATATTCAGAAATATACTAGAATTCCTTGAATAAAAATGTATAAGAAATAACAGTACGTTTTGGCGTTACTTTTGGAGCAAACTGTAGCTGCTTTAAATTAATTACAACTTCAGAAAAAAACGATTAACCTGAGTCTTATAAATTTGGAACCATTATATAACATTTCAACCATCTTAGGATACATAAGAGATATAATATGATTATGTGAACTCCCTGAATAGACTCGGACATCCGTGGCTCTTTTCAGAACTTTTTTCCCTCCTTGGTTTAAAATATACCGTACTTCCTCACTAACAAGAAAGTATCATTAGCAGGGATCGATAACCTTCGTCGAGCTTCTTGTCCCAACTTCTAAAGTTACGGCATTTAAAATTCCGTTTAAGACTCAACTTCAAAGTTTCTTCTTAGGCCGTAGAAATTACGAGCATATCAGTACTTTACTTTCGGTAGATAGGATCATTAATTTACAGCAACTCTTTTTATCTACGATATCTTTTGCGTTTATTAGTATTTATATCTTTTAGTTTATGCACATATAACTCGTATATATACTATTATGTATATATACTCGTAATGTTAATAATAATAATAATATTAGTAACAATAATAATATTGTTTTGTAATATGTGTTTGTAATTTTATCACATTTATATAAAATTTCAGTGGTCTGTATATCAAATATTGTGACAAAAAGTATCGCTTGAAGTACACGATAAATGTTCACGCGTTTTTATACGTTTTATCATGCTGCCATTTTTCATTTCTTGCACATGTCGTGCATTAAATTAACTCTTTTATCGTAAATATAAAACATAATCGTAAATCGCGAATTATACGACAACGTTATATTAATGTTTTAAATGAAGCAAGCGTAATATTTCATGTCATTAATAATACTACAAAATTTATTGCAGTATTCTTACTTTGTCATATCACAAATTCTCTCTATCCACAATATAAATATTATATCATCTCGCATATATTATGCTATTAAAACAATTATTATTTATTATACAGAAATCAAGTTTAAATTTAAGAACTCTTATTATGTATAAATTATTCTCTATCTACAATCTCTCAAAGCATTAAAGTATTAAAAATTAAAAAAATAATTTTAATTGTACTAATTTTAGAAGAATAATTAATTATTCTTTGATAATTCTACTTTGAATTTGCTCATTTTAAATCTTACAAATTATTATAATATATTTTCTGGAATTCTATATTTTGACTGATATTGTTTTTAAAGTAAAAATGTTATATTTTGTTATATATTTTGTGTATATAAAAAATTCACGTATATAAAAAATTTTCGAATTCAATGATATTACTCTTCATAAAATAGGATCAATATAGAAACAATAATATTTATTGTTATCACAGAAATATTTTACTCTTAAATAAATATTTTTTAATCTAGAATAAAATTATCTTGATATATCGGTTTTGTGTCAAATACTATGGTTTCAGAATGTACGTTATGACATTAGGTAAAGATTTCTTCTAAACATAAAAATATATAAATTTACATTTATATGTTAGTCTTGTCTTAGGACAATAAGTCAATCTTGTTTATAAAAATTAAAATATCAATTAAAGATTCCCGATAGATTGAAATAATAAATTGATTATAAACAAAAAGGCATTGGAAGCTAACGCGGAAAATAATGCGCCAATTATTATCACAAGTCTTCAACTATACAATGTTTGCATATATTATGATGTTTGACTGTGATTAACGTGTCATTAAAGATTCGTAATAATAATTTTGCATATTGTTTTTTGCGCTAATTCTCAACGCCTTTTTTGTTTATATTTAATTTATTATTTCAAGATTATTTAATTTGAGGAAGAAAAGTAGCAATTATTGATCTATCTTAATATTGTCTAATTTTAATATTGTTCTATTTTTATACTACCAAATTGCGATAAAATTAAGTATATCACGAATATATTTTTTATTTAGTTATTAAAATTTTTTTCTGAGAGTAAGATTTGCATTTGCTTTTTGTCACAGCGAGCTCTCCGGAACCACGTACCTGTCCGTACTTGGGCAAGTTCACAGTGACGGATGTGAATCGGAATCAACGGAACACGCGCGAAAGCCGCAGGAGCCAGCATCAGCAGGAATCTCTGCTCATTCGACACGACGGCGAAAAGGTGCGGCATGCTCAAGAGAGAAATGAAGACCGGCGAAGTCGTAAGCTGGATTATGAAGTCGAGAAGAGGCGGGCCAACAATGAGTATCTCGTCCACGAGAGGATGGGTCGGCGAGCACGTTCGAATCGCGGCAATCGAAGTCGCAAGGACTACAGCCTGGAAGAAATGTCCTCATCGAGGAAAACTTCGGAGCTAGAAGAGACTTTCCGGGATCTACGAGAACGCGCCTTGCGATCGAAGGTTAGACGATCGGGCGATTTGGAGCAACGCGTCGCCGAGAGCTCACATTCTAAGACGAGGAGATCGCGCGCTGTCGAATATCTCGAGAAAGATACGAGATACGCGATGGATCGCGGAAGAGTTGACAAAAACGAGGGTGAGACGATTGAAGACGAGGTGAATTCGAAAGATAAGACGAACAGATCGAGAAGATACCCAAAGATAGAAGACTTTCATCTGTATGACGTTGATACAATCAGACGGTTTTGGGCCGCCGATTCGGACGACAGCTGGACCTCCAGTACATTGCAAGTGCAAGACGATTATTTCGGGGATTATTTAGACGCCGATAGTCCGCCGCGAAAGAGATCCGCATCAGGGAATCCAGTCGACAAGGGTATGACCTATAAGGATCTTCTGAGAATGAAGAGGGAACTCGAGGAACGCGAGAGAGATGAGGATATTTCTGAAAGGAGGGAGAAGAGAAACGAGGATGATTCAAGGTGCAGTTCTGAGGTGACGACCTTAACCGTGGGTTGCTCCACGGCGGACAGGATGGAGTTTCAAAGTGACTGCGTCGACGATGACGCTATAACTGGTAATTACCTACTTTTTCTTTTTCTTTCATATCGAGAATCTTAGCCGCGCTGATCCCTTGAATATAATCACAATACCGCGAGCGACGAAGGAGGATTGAGTATAGAATTCTACGCGGGTCAGAAAGTATCTTCTTAATGTTAGAAGGATTGACGATTATAGTCTAGAGATACATAAATTTATTCTAGCAAGAATTCTCTTTGTGAAGGAAAAGATTTTATCACTACAACTTAATTCCTATAATTTTTATTAATTGTGCATTTATATGCACAAGAAAATTACGTATTTTATAGAAAAGAAAAACATTGATTCGATCAAAGAATTCATAAGTGACTCAATAGATCTCATACTAATTATTTGGAAACTTAAGTTCCAGTGAAATGAGTTAGTTTTCATATATAACGTAGCTTATAATTATCAAAAAGATGTCGCGGACATAAGGTTTAATAATTGATAGTTTTTGAATTATTATTCAAAATAAAATTGTATCAAAGTAAAATTCGCAGAGCATCTTTGATATTAAAAAACTGTTCATTATTGAACCTTGTATGAACATCTTTTGTTCACTACATCACAAGTTACAAAACTAACTTATTTCACCAGAATCCAAGTTTCCATGTATTGCAGAATCCTTTGAAGTAATCTATCTAAAAGATATGACAGATATTTTTCAAAGAAAAAAATATATTTATAATGAAATTTCTTTATAATCTTATTAATATCAGTTCAAGAAAGAGAAATTTTAAGAAAAGATTTTAGGAAATGTCTTAAGAAATAAAAAAAATAAGAACCCCATTTCATCAATATCAGGAAATTTACATTGAGAATTTGATGAATTACAGTGTTAGTATAAAGCTCGTATACAATAGAGCTCACCGATGACATAATGCTTATCGCATTTACAAAAGATTATATTATCCAGAGATAGTATAACAAATTCGAGCCTTTCAGTATTAAAGCGATGATATTAACGGCGCGTTTCTTATCGAGTCCGAAACCTGCGCCTCGTTTATCAATCTTGGTAATGTCGTAACTTCATTACGACGGTCGAAGTGATACTCAAGCGCGCTCCCCTGCCGCGATTCCGCATCAAGATCGAAATGCCTGAATGTTTGAAAGAACCGTGAGGCACATCCGCTCTTCACCTTCTTCTCTTTTCGCTGTGTAGACTGGCGCTTCTTCCCATGGATATTCTCTCGACCCTCGACACCGAAGTTTATTTCGGGGGGAATAATGGCACTCGAAGGGTAACGGTCGTCGAGACGCCAACCCCCTTCACCCGACCGTTATTATCCCGAAACTTTCTCCAACCCTCTCATGTTTCGCCAAGACCTCTGGCAGCTCCGTGCTTTCTCTTTACCTTCCAGCCTACTCCTGCCATGGTAGATGGTTCGACGCCGAGGGCACGCAGTTCGTGATCGCCACCCCGTTGGCGCGCAGAACAACGTGGTCGAACAGCGAGAACAACAGGGCGCAGCCCTACAGAAACAGCCGTAGACTGTGCTTCATGTACAAAGAGAGCGGCGGAGTTGTCAGTTTAACTGCCAGCACCATAGCGTGTCAGAGGGGCATCCCACCGCCCACGCCGATGTTGGCCTTCAACGCTACCAGCACCGGTAAGTGGCAACCTCCGTCAACCCTTTCGCTTTCCGTTGCTGCGCCATTTCATCCTCGGATTAGCATTAATTTGAGAATTAGATACTAGAACACGCAACATAGTTTGATATATTACGTTAGAAACATACATGAAATAATTTTAAATTCGTTAATGTTTCATCAAATATTGTTTAGCGGAAATATTATAAAAATATTATCAAAATTTAATTATTATATATTTAATTTAATTATTTAAAAATACTTTATCAAATAATGTTAGCCAATAATTAATTAAATATCGTTAGTGAAAATATATCTATACTAAAAATATCAAAATTGAATTATTATACTAAATGTTATAATGTTATAATATTATATATTAGCTTTAACTTTATTATTATTTAAAAATAATATAGAATTTATTTATAATGATCTCATCTGAATCCCATCTTCTGTATTAATATTGATAAATTGAATAGAAAGTTAAATTATTTATTTTTGTAGTAATATTAACCATTTAATAAACTTTATATTTCATTTTTTTATGCAAGAATAAAATATATTAATAAGAATAAAATATATTAAAATTTTCTATCTATTAAAATTATAATATATCAAAATTTTCCATATATTTGATTAAATAAGTCTATAAATTCTATAAATTCTTCCATTCACAAAGAAATTTATTTCAATATACAGATTGTTAAAGAAAGAAAAATGTGTAAAACAAATTTCTTGATATCTTAAACAATAAATATAAATTTTATATCAAAATATGGACATGTTTTCTTGATATCGTGAGAATTTGGCAAACTCCCACTCCATTGCGACTATATATATGCCCGACTAGGAAAACGCGACGAGATTCTCCGTCCTTCTGCAAAACATTCAGTATACTCCAATAACTTCCCTGTGACGTGAAGGCTGCGCCATCCAATCGAAATCGCGGAGTCAGCGATTGTCATCCATTGCGCCGCTCGAAATCTCGTCGCGGAGGGTGCGTGACAGCCACGCATAATCTAGCGCGACATTTGCGTAGCTCTCTGTGACAAATAGACTACGACAGTGCGTTGATAAACGCTGAATTATGCGTCACCAGACCTAAGGCTATCTCATAGGCGCGAAATAATCATTAAATGTGGAACATATATTACTAGCATTAATCATGATATTCATTTTACTGGCAGTTTACAATTAGTACGTGCTAAATATATATTCTTCGAAAATATACGTACTGAATATAAAATTCTAGCCTGAATATAAAATTCCATTCCTCTCTCTATATGCACAAAATTATTAGATACCTTATAAATTATTTTTTTTAAATAAATAATTTTTCTTTTTCTTTTAGTATTTTTTCAAAATTAAGATCCATGCGTACATTGAAAAAAAATTTATTAAATCTTAATACATATCTTACATTTCTTTGAACAGTAACACCGCCTCAATTTTGATTAATTATTATGTTGTTTGGAATATTTTTTATTTTTTCTAGGATTTAAACTATAC
The DNA here is from genome assembly GCF_000143395.1 of Atta cephalotes. Lineage (NCBI taxonomy): Eukaryota > Metazoa > Arthropoda > Insecta > Hymenoptera > Formicidae > Atta > Atta cephalotes. The sequence continues at coordinate 204,324 of NW_012130105.1, read as the reverse complement.
AACAAATGCAAAATTTATATTGATCATAAGAAAAAACCGACATATTAATTTAAGAATATTAATTTTATAAAAGAAACATTCAAATAATTAATTTTAAAAAAATATCTTTCACACTCTCTGCTATTATGTCCAATATTATTAGGCATCCTTATAAATTTTATGATTCTTATATAAATTAACATAAATACAATAAAATTTGTAGGACTTTATCAATAAATTATTAATATTTAATATTTTATTACACTTCTTTTTTATTATTTGTTATTTCCTGTAGATAAATGTTTCTTACAAGGAGAGGCTACGCTCTGCTTTTCACCGATTTTGATCAAACTTACAGTAATGTTAGAGGAGTCTACCAAATAAACACCTATAAAGTCGTTCCCGCTAATGGGTCTTAGAAGCCAAGTAATAAGCATTTAAAAATATATCAAAAAATCTGAAAATAATCTAATATCTTGAAAAGTATGCATTTTTTAGAAAAATGTCTTAACAAACAAAAATGATAAGGTTTAATAAGATGTATTTATTGGCTTTATTGGTTTGACTTTGGGAGACATTAACGTTTATTGATTTGACCTTGACGATGTCACAAGATCAAACCAATAAAATCAGTAAATAAATACACCTTATTAAATCCTACCATTTTTGTATAAAACATCTCTTTTAAAAATGCATACTTTCGAGATATTAGACTGTTTCCAGATTTTTGATATATTTTTAAATGCTCATTGCGCGGCTTCTAAAGCTTAGCGGGAATGGCTTTACAAGTGTTTCATTTGATAGGCTCCTCTAACATCGCAAGTTTGATCAAAGGTGGAGAGCAGAGTGTTAGTACTGTTCAAAGAAATATGTATTAAGATTTAGTAAATTTTTTTTCAGTGTACACATGGATCTTAAGTAATTTTGAAAAAATACTAAAAGAAAAAGAAAAATTTATTTAAAAAAAAACGCTAATTAATAAGATATCTAATAATTTTGTGCATGTAGAGAGAGACTGTAGAATGGAATTTTATATTCAGTACGTATATTTTCGAAGAAAATATTTAGCACCTACTAATTGTAAAAAACTTTTCACATATATACGAGAGAAAAAGATGTTGAACTAATCATATATGGAAAGAACGATTTAACTGAAGTATCTAAACACAATTGGTTACAGATCTGAATATGCAATAGTTTTGTTAGAATATTAAAATGATTACGTAAGAAGTATCTCAAATGTAATGAGCAATGTTATAAAAAGTTTTGATATTCTAACAACTAGCGTGCTACATAATTATTTTTATGGTGCAACAGAATTATTTTCAGATTTGTCTAGCTAAATTTTTAGATACTTCAACAAAATCATCCTTTCCGTAAATATTACTTAGCTAAGAAACAAAATATTTGCTTTTATTCTCTTAGATATGAACCTAAGTATACGAAAATATACTGTAAGATGATAAAAATTGGCGACCTTCTATTTGCAGGCCAGTGCATGGAAGCGAACGGCGGACAGATCAGCCGATCGACGTACCTGACGATCGTCCTGCTGACGGCGGTCACCGTGATATTCAGGTGATTCTAATCGAAAGCGCGACAATTATTCGAAAACAATTAAGGATCGAATTCAAACGCGGTGTCGGACACTCAATGAAGATCGTTATAAGAAATATTCGTGATACAGTGATCGGCCGTGCGTGGCTCGATCAATCGGGCAATATACAACAACTGCAGATGAGTGCGATTTTAGACCGTGAATGAGAAAGATATGGAAAAAGAAGAGCCCATCGATTAGACAATCGTGCTCGTGGCTCCTATTAGTTTCTTCAAACTGTCGTTGGGAGAAACTCGCGTTCGTGCGATTGTCGTTCCGAAGTCAAAGAACAGTCGGCGTCGTCGATGAAACGGATAAGGATTAACGAATGACAGAATCGCACGAGAGATCATCCTGCGAAGAACCGATGGAAGATCCACAAAAAAACTCCTGGATTTTTACAACAATTCCGACATGCACGATTTATTGGGGAAAGTCAGACGTCGAACGAAACGTCGATGACGTAAATCGCGATCGAAGCGATCGAGACACCTCGAGCGTGAGTTTTCCCTGGCCAATAGATTTTTTTACTAGACGTAGCGCGTAGGCACTAAGGTTGAAATCGGGTGAAGCTGACGGAGTTGTTAGGCGATTTTTATGATTAGGCCATATCACGATCGGTATCGCGAACGAGATGCGGACTTCGGTTGAGGGGCCGCAATTCGCCCTTGATAGATCGTCTCGGAGTCTTCTCGTTCTTGGCCGATAAGACGCGCGATCGTTACTCTTTAAGACGAACAGAAAAAGGCTATTACGAAGAGACTATATTCTCAATAAGTGCAAAAAAGAAAGGGAAGAAGCATTTACTCGGTAAATATTTTCTTCGCCGGGCGCGCGCACGCTCATTTCTTTGCTCATTCTCGGGCATGTACCCTCAATAAGTACCGAGTAATCGACGATACGCGTAATAATTATATCGATTAATTACAAATAATATACGCTGTCGTTTTTCAACGGATCGAGGCAGATCCCCACTTGTCCTGAAGTGACGCCACGAAGAATGAAGAGAAATGAATCGCGGGTGAGTCGCTCGTTCTTCATAAGACGCGCTTAGCCGAACGAGAGTTTAGCTGAGCGACAAATGGAGAATGAGGACAGTGAGCCTTAATTAACATGACAGAGTCCTCTAGCCGATAAGAACAAACGTGTAATATTATTTCATCCCGAACCAGTCGAGGATTAAAGAAGGTCAAGAGATTATTAAACGAGACTAGGGGCTCCGTTCTGGATGTCACCATGGTTTTCTCTTCCTCGGGGGCTCACACGGCTCACCACATTTTTCTTTATTCATGCGTTGAGAGGGGCCGCCGAGGAAATCGCATGACGCGACGCGTCCCTCCGCGTAGAAAGGCAGACGAGTGATCCTTTGATCTATATTTTCGCTTCATTAGCATCTCGTTAGACGCGACGCAAATGCAACAACTCCCCGCCTGATTCTAAGTTTTTATTCGTTGAAGATAAAGATCACGTGCGATGTCACCGTCAAGTCGAGGGAATTGCCTTTAACGTTAAATGAACGGTGGCAGCGCGAGATCTTTGTCTCCTGATGAGCAGTCGATTAGCTTAATTAATGACGGGACGTGCGCGGACAACGTCTTTTCGGCGATGACCCGCTCGGCGCGAAATGTTAATATTAAGCAATAAGCAATAAAGAAAACACGAAATATGTATACAGAGACGTACACACACGCAGACACAGACGTTTACGCGGTAGCAGTACGCTCGAGAGAACGGTGATAACGAGGAGATAGTGGAATCGAGCGTGAAGGCGTTAACTCGAAGAAGGAACTCAATCAGTTCCGATTTTCGCAATTAATGATGTCAAGAAGAAGGCCGAACGGTGTAGGACGCTACGATATTATTGTAACTAATACAGAGTCTATATTATATATATTATTGTACAACCATCTTTGTAATAATTAAGATGTAATCGAGTGACGAGAGATGTAGAAGGAAGAGACAAAAGAGGAAGTTAGGAACAACAGACAGTGAGTGAGAACTGAAGCGCGCGCGCGCGCGCGCGCGCGCGTGTGTGTGTGTGTGTGTGTGTGTGTGTGTGTGTGTGTGTGTGTGCGCGCGAAAATGAAAGAAAATTGGAATGAGAGAGGGGGAAGGGGACTGGGGCATGAAAAAGAATGAATCATAGGAAAAAGCCAATCGCTATTTTAGCACTTTTTCAATCGCGTCGTACGTAATTTCTACGCCATTAAGATTTTTCGTCGGATTTTGGTTTAATTAATCAACGATGTCGGTGAGATCGATTCTTGAGAGGAAGATGCGATGAAAGTCTTATCGAGCCGTCATTTGCCGTTCGTTCAATTACTTTGTTCTTTCTCTCATCGATCTCGATCGAAATTGCTCGCGACGCCGTGACCTACGTTTTCGCAAGAATTTCGTTGATTCGTGTTATTTGTTTATACTTTTGCTCCAGTCGGTCGTAGAGATTGTTAAGGTGCCTTTTCATGCTGATGCTCGATATTCATGTTCAGCGTCAAAATAGATTATATAATTAAAATTGACGCTAGACAATGCATGAAAATGATGTAACATTATGTATATGGCGTTCATTTTTTTTCTAATACTACAACAATATTGTAACGTTCCAGCAATATTACAGTAACATTGCAACAATGTTGCTGTAAGCTTCTGTGCTGTATAAGAATAAATCTTGCTTTCAGCGTTTAGACGCTAAGCGTCATATTAAAACCGTCATATGCTAATGCTACTCTTTAATGGGCGTTTTCTAATTGTAAAATCACTAGATACTTTCATGCACATGGTGATACAAGTTGTGTTCTAATTGTTGTAATCGTCGACAAAGCACTACACATCGATACTCAGCTTGAGAGTTACTAGTGATCGATTACTGCGTAAATTTATGTTTTTTAATAATAATTGCATGTTACTAATCATGGCTATTAATAATTGAAATTGGACGTTGAATAACCGGTATTTTTTTTAATTCAGTACAAGCGAAAAAAGCTACAGCACATTTTATCCCAGCGATGTTCTTGCGAATGTTCTCAGAATTGGGACATTCTGATGTGTCTCCTGAAAGTGTCTCTTGGACATCTGTGTTATATCTGGGTTTAATCTGTCCGAAATTGTGCAGAACGTATACATTCTGTTCAGTCGTTAATATTACTGCACAATATTACTTTTTACGGATTCCTGTGTACGTTTGTATTAAAATATGTTAAGCAATTGGAAAACACCCAACATTTCAAATGAAATGGCACCTTTAAGCATCGCATGTTATTTCATGCCTACTCAAGGATCCTCTCGGACAATGCACTTCATCGGACGGCAGTGTCTTCGTTTCAGGGTTCTCAGAAGAGAGGAGCTCGATCGATTTTTGTTGATCTCTCGGTGGGTTGGTACACCGTGAAGATATTATTGTCAATGCGCACAACAACTGCGAGTATAGCGCAGTCTCGCACCACGTGCGAGAGGTGCATTCTCATTTTTCACCGATAGATAGGACTTAAGCTATTTAGGACATTTAGCGACTATCACATTAGAAGCCATACTGTACCTACGATCGCAGCGTATACATATATATAGCATATATGAAGTAGTGTTAATATCGGGTCTAGCCATTAAAATTCCTCTAGCTTCTTAGGGATAATAAGCTCATTGTGAACAACAATCAGATCTGATTTAAATGCCCCGCGGTTACAAATCATGTATGTACAATCCTGATGAAGTCCAATCGTCAATCTCGCATCTAACGATGGGAATTCCGTGATAATTCAAAGTCTAACATCGAGAGAGTGTGCGACTGTCGATGGAAAAACAATAGAATACGAGTAATCTACTCTACTCTGTTCAATGAATTAAAAAACAATTATCTGAATTAATTTTAAATTTTCTGAATTTTGCAATGTCAATTTTCGCGAACTGAATTTTTTGAAAAGCTTTCTAACAAAACAAATTATGAAAGGTCTTGTTTTTTAAAGGTTTTTGCGATCATTGATTTTGATTCTGATCTCAGAATTCTAAAATTCAAATTTAAAAAAATAATCTGATTATCATGAAATTCGATTTTAGAAGATTCTTGATATCGCTGAGTTTCATGTAGTCTGAAAACGTGAATTTCAAAAAGGTAGTCTCGAATAAGAAAGAATCTAATGTTACAAGGCTTATAATCAGAGTTTGAAAGTCAATTCGAAAATCAGTACTAACTGTCTGCGTAGCATTGATGAGCTTCAAATAACGCGAAACTGGAAACTGGATGTTATTTCACAATTAAAAATTTCCAAAAATCGTATTTTATAATAACTGAAAAATGATCTTTTTTTTAATTCTGTCCGCCATAATTATCAAATTACCACAAATTTCATAAAAATTAAACGAGCAATGTACAAAATAAAAGGAGATGATCAATGGGGTCGCCGATTCACAAAGAGTTAAACAGTGAATTAGATCGTATTCTTTAATTCGATAAATTGTGCAAAATGTTGTGTGAAAGATTGTATTCCGTATGATCCGAGAACTATTCAAAGCCCTAACACATTAACTGAAATTTTTATAATTTTGAAAAAATCATAGCTTTAAATTAAATGTATTAACATAATTATATTGTCAATCGGAATATCAATTATTTGTTATCCGTTATATCGCGGTCAGCGGAAGAATAAATATTTATTTTTGTTTAAAGTGTTGTTAAAAAATCATTCAAATGCGAATGATGACATCAGACCAGAAAATTCAGATTTCGCGTCCGTGATTTTTTAAAAATTATTTCACCTATATTGCCAGACGAATATTTCAATCATTTATTTTGCTCCTACATATTTCTGTTTGCTTTTATGATCCCGCTATATATGCGAAGCTATGGAATGCATGCAATAATCAGATTAAGCAAAGCTGATGGCAAAGAGAAGAGCGGAACAGACGGGCGGTATTAAAGAATGAAAATGATTATTCAAACATTGCAAAATATATATACGCGCGTGCGTTTTGCTTTCTAATTTTCCCTCTCTACATTCAAAAATGAGCGTTTTAGAAGTTGTGCTTTATTTTTATTATACACGAAAAAAAAATGAAATTTTATACAATATTATAATTAACATTATCATTATACAAGAAAATATTTTAATATCACTAAACAAATTTTGGTCAACATTTTATTTCTCAACAAGTAATAGTTGTTTTTTGTAAATTTTTTTTACACTGATAAAGGATACATTTTTAAAAAAATTCCATCATCCTTCAATTTTTATAAATTCTGCTTTGAATTTCTTATGTAATAATACAAATTCATAATAAAATATATAATATGTAGCTATAAGAAATTTAAATATTTTTTTTGCTGTACATGAAAATAAATGATGGTGATGATATGAAGCCCCTTTTACTGTTTGTGTGATACAATTTTATAATATATTAAAATAATAAAACTTAATTAGCAATTTGAATAATAATAAAAGATTACTGATTTATAAAGTAACTTCCCAACATTTGAATTGTAATTTTTATGTATTTTGCTCTATAAAATGAAAGAAAAAAGTTGCAAATTTGTTAAATTTATAGTTTTTTAAAACCCTTGATTTTTCAAAATTTGTGGAAGTAGCGGAACTTTTTAAATTTTGTGTTCTTTTTCAGCAGTAAAAATACTTAAGGACTCACTATTCAGGTTGAGAAATAGAAACCTTATAAATGAATGTAATGAATAAAACCAAAATATTTGAATCATTGGCCATAAATTGATTCCTGTGGGAAGATAACTTTACGAATTTTACATAATGTTGCGTCATGCATAGAATTTCAACGAAAAACCGCGTTTCGAGAGCGGAAGACGCGGGTATGTAGTCAGGTAAACGCTCGAATATTCTATTATTTTCGATTTGCCTGACGCAAACAACGTCGAGGGATTCAATAATTATCAGAGCATCCCCAAACATCGTTACTAACCCCGACCACCTACGCTCGATTCGCTCTCTCTTTCACCCTCTCTCTCTTGCCAAACATTATGCACGGCATTTAATGAGATTGATGCAATCGTCCGATGCATTTAATCCTGCCAATTTACATTGCGCCCTAATATCGTGCGCTAGCATTCCGCTAATGGAGTCGCTAATGAGAAACAGAAACATTCTCCTCACTCGTTGTTGTTTTCAATAGATTAGACAACCACAGCAGAAAATTGCAAACTGACCGTTCCCTTCTGAGAGAAAATTCGCATTTTATTTGAGTACGCTTGATTTGCTTGATTTTTCATCCAATTACAGAGGAAATTTTATATGGAAATTATAAAATATTTACCACAGGCTAGAGTGCAAGTGAACATTTTACTTAATATAAAAAGTCGAAATCAAATCTAATTAAATCTTCCTTTCTTTTAGTCACAAAACCCTTTAAATTTCCTTTTAGAATTATTCTCTGTTTTTTTTCGTCCGCCTTTTGTCCCACCAAAGTTTGAGTACGCAAAATTTCGAAAAAAAAGCATCTACGTTCGTTGAGAAAACGTCGATTTCATGTAATTCACAAGAGAAGAACCAGAAATGGAAACGCGCTTTTGAAATGCGGTTTGTTGCAAAAGATTGGTCCAGAATTGATTGACTTTTTTCCGATACAGTTGATATAAGTACAATTCGGATTAATGCTTTTTCATCACCATTTCGACAAGCAGCAGACAGCAGATAGCAACGTATTCGGGTTCGCATTAATCCGAAAATTAAATTCATAAGTTATATTTATAATGTCAAATTATACTCAATTTAAGTTATTTTTATTTTAATCATTTTTAAGTAAGTCATTGCTTCTACTTAATATGTCATTAATTTAACTATATAGAATAATAACTATATAGAATAATGAAGTTAATAATGAAGTTAAATAATAATTTAACTCAAGAAAATGTATTATTTAATTCATTTATTATTTACATATTAAATGCATACATTAATGTTGATGTTGTTTTGAAATTACAAAAATCAATTGATTTATATTTTGACACACTTGGGAATAAAAATCACAAAATGTTATTTAACTCAAGGCATTAATTTATCATTGTTTTTTTAATATCAAAATATATATTTATATCGTCTATGCACAGGATAAAAGTCAATTAATCCTGAATTATTATAATAAATTATTTCCTCTTTTTTTTTGAAGCCTATTATCTTGTTAAGTAAATGTTAATTAATTCAATAACATCAAAAAAAATTTTTTTTAATTAAGGAGTGTTTGCAGCTAGGATTTAAAATTCTTAGTACGAAAAACTATCTTTTGCAACAAACTGCATTTCAAAAGCGCGTTTCCACTTCTGGACTTTCCCTTATTAGAGAACGGAGTTGTTAAATCCTCTTTTTAGATACACAGCTCCGTTCAGCGAAACAAGCCCGAAAGTTGTTTGTAACAGCTAACGCCAATATTTTTGTTCGAAGCACTGCTCTGTGAAACTCATTCGTTGCAACAATCCCCTGAACGACTATAAGACGCGCTCACGAACACGTTGTCCGTGGTTGATTTCACCACAGTGCAGATGTGGCTTCGAAACCGATGTGAATACCGAACTAGGATTAGAGCACCGCGTGCATAACAGTCATCCGGGCTGACGTACCGACGATTAACGATTTTATGGAAGCTCATCTGATGGGATTATCGGATTACTTCCGTGTCGGTGCGAGTACTCTGCGCGCAGTATATTGCTCTCCGCGCCGCGGATTATGTTCTCATTCTTAAGATCATCGCTGTCACCGATTGTGTCTCTTGAGAGATTTCGGATATCCCCTGCAACCGAGTCGTGGCGAAATTGGCCTCGTGACAAATGGATGATTTGAGTACACAGGATCATCAATCCTAGGTCTGTTTTTTATTGTTGCATTCGACATGAAAGATGTTTTGGCTATACAATATCAGCTAAAATTTTTGGTCATAAATTGCAAGGTCTAAAACCAATTGCAAGAAATAATAAATAATTTGGCTTATAATGATTCAAGCAGCGTAATGATTATATTTCACTGCCTTAGATAAATAATGAGTTTTAAACGAGTAAATGAATAAAAATGAATTTCGGTACAAAATTTATTAGATTTTTATTAGATTTTTATATGTATGTAAAGAATTAGTTTAATTTGTAACGCTACCCTCTTATTAAATTTGTAAATAAATAATACAAAACGCGATTTTATACATCAAAGTAAACAAAAAAATTAATAACTTTTAGGCCAATTAAAAAATTGTGTTCAAATTTTACATAAATGCTGAGATATAATGATAGGACTAATACAGATCTATGAAATTTTTGTACTTTTGATAATTTGAGCTGGAGCTTTGAGATGGACACATTCTTAAAACTTTCTTTCTCGCTTCCGCCAAACTTCAAATATATGTATAATATTATCTTATTTATTTCATTTTAAATAAATCAATATAATGCAGCTACAAATAACAGATCTTTAATAAACCGAATCAGTCGCTTTCACAATAGACTAAGTAAACAATAAATTGAAAATATTTAATTAAAGAAAATTGTGTTATTTCAATTAAATATATCATACGTAATAAAATAATATTCAGATAATGTTTTATTTCTTGTGTTATTTTCACGCTAGTGAAATGAAGCGTTCATTATTATTTATTATGTTCCTTTAATTTGAGAATAGATAATCAAAGTCTTTATATTATTAACTTTATTTCATAGTACTAACTGCTTTCGATTAAATATCTCTTTTCTTGTTTATGCTTCAAATTAGTGTCTAGCCATCTTTCTGCATTATTTAATTCTCAAAATTCTTATTTTAATTATTGCATTCTATTTTTGCTAGATAATAATTGAAATAAACTAAATTAGCTACCTGTATTTCTAGACTAACAATTTAAATTGATATATTTTCAAAATAACCGACTTAATTTATTTCTGGATGAATATGAAATAGATTAAAACTTTGATAAAAGTGATAACTCAGAATTTAATCGCAAAATGATATGAAATTTTACTTTGCTATTCTAGTTTTTCTCTGTATATTGACATTAAAATACTTATTAAAATGTTATGTGATACTGTTATGATGCTGTGCTTTTATCGCTTTATTTCATGAAACATATCAGGAATAAGTTGAGGTACATATATTGTTTTCAGTATCATATTTAATAATATGATTCACTTTGAAATAATGATTCCAATGTTATTATTATTTCTTATTATCTTAGCCCTATTATCATATCTGTATATTATCACATTGAAAGACGGAGCAATGAGGTACAAAAATTATTTCCGGTTCTCTTCCACTGAAAAAAAAGTAACGGGCATGCTCGCGAATTCGCAATTTATTGTCATAAATATATTTACGGTTATGACTCCGATATCGCTAAACGCACGACGCTTTATTTCATAACTTCCGGAAATATTGTAGATTCGTCGACTTCCCGCGCCTCACGGAAAGATCGATATTCCGATAAAATCCCGCCGTACCGGTCGTTCGAAAACAATTCCATGCTTATTTCCCTTCGCGAATCATACGCACATCCGGCCTACAAAAAAATCGGGAGAAAATATCAGGGATATCCGGTCCGCGGCGACAATTTGCGCCTCATATCAGCCCTTCGTTATCAAAAACAGTCTATCCGTTAGGAGCATCATAGGGAATTTATTGTTACGTTTACTGCTATAAACATTTACTGCTAACCTAACCCAAATCTTTTTTTATTTTAAGAACTTAAAGAAATTCTTATATATCCTTTTATTATTTTAAAGAAAAAAAAACTGACAAAAGACACAGTATTAATAAAATAATTATACAGATGTTAATAATTATTTAAATAGCTGCCATTATGTGAAATTGTTTATTGTAAAAAAACAATGATACGCACGCTACTGTTCAGAAATTTAGAGAACTATATAATTTTTAAATAAGAAAACACTATTCTCTCTCTCTCTCTCTCTCTCTCTCTCCCTCTCTCTCTCTCTGCCTTCCCTCTCACTTTCCTCCCTTTCCCCTCTCTCTCTTTCTACAAATATAATTATTTTATAGAAAACATATCAATAAAAAAAAATTGTTTCACAATTTAAAGAAACTTTTTATCTGTACTTAAAGGATATATAGAATATTATCACTCTTTATTTAATTGTAAATTATTAAAGAAATAAAACAATAAAAATTGACATATAATGAAATACCTTATGCAAATAATTACATTCAAAAAAACCACTAAGATTAAACTTTTTTATCAAAATTTTGAAATGCTTTAAATTTTTGAGCGGTAGTGTGAGATAAGAGATACATTTTCTTAAAGTCCTTGCTTCAATGTGGTTCTATTGAAGATACAGAAGGATAAAAGCTGTACACTCTAAAAAATGTCGGTGCGTATTTAATACCTATGCGGTATCTACATAATTCTCATCATGTTATGTATATGATGATTAACCTATGGAGTGAATTTAAATGCCTAGTGTTTATATCAATGCCATCATGATATGGATTTAACACCATGAGTATGTGAATTTAAAATCCATGATGTTAAATCCACATCATATTAATTTACTCTAATTAACTCTAACACAGTGAGAATTATATGGACACCGTATGATGTTAAATTCACTATTTTTTAGAATCTAATGGTATAAGTTAATCACTTAATTATGATTTCAAGAAACAAAAGATTTTTTCAATATACTATATTTACTTCAGACTAATGATTTTAAATCGATAGGTTTAATGGACCTTACAATAAATCATTAATCATAAATCAGAAGTCAAAAGTTAAAAATTGACGACTGTGATTGATCAATTTCCAGCTTCTAACTTACTTCTAATTTATGACTAATGACTTATTGTAGAGTGTCTCTAAGAGAAAAGCGATTACTATTGTTTTCACCCTTCCATATCTAAAAACGGTTAGCTTTATATTCTGAGAAGTTATTCGACTCTAACATTTTGTTCGCGATGGAAGCGTACGCACACGAGTAACATCTACGACTGGAAAATCGTCGTTGTCCGGAGATTAGAGTGCCTCCGGTGCCATATGGGGAAATAGCAAAACTTTCCCCAATCTATAGGAGGTAACGACTCCCGTGTGTGCAAGGATGAAAGCCGCGATGCGTCTCGATTACGAGAGTACAAGAAGGGAGAAGAGGGAAAGAAAAATGAGAGTCGCTGATAGCCCGCGTTTTTCATGGACCAAATGCCGGAAAGTTCTTGAGCGTCATTGCTGTGGATTTAACTCTTCGCGGCAACGAATGGTGAGCGGATAAGCTTTTTCTAATTTCGCTAAATTCTCATCTTCGCATTTGCCATCTAAAATAGTTCCTCGTCATCTTCCTTAGCTATATAGAGTCAGCCAATGAACTTGATATACACCTCAAAAAAAAGGAATTTTTTTATTATTCCACTTATTACATTTACGATCTGACAACGTACAGTAAAGTGATATCAAAAAGATATCGATGATATTCATCCTTTCTTTGTGTTCTTTGTGATTAAATTATTTTGAATCATTATTAAAAATAATGACCAAAAATAATTCTCAAGACAAATAAACGAAGAAAATCATATTTGAAAGTAGATCTTGATGCTTAATTAGAGTTGCCACAAAACTGGAAATCAGGGAATTGTCAGAGAAATTAAAAACGTCAGGGAAATCAAGAGAAAATCAAGAAATTTTGCAACAATTCCTAGGAAATTAAAATTCTTTAAAAAAGTTTAATATGCTTTCATATCTACGCAGTTTTAGAATATTATCAACTTAACGATTAAAAATGCGATTAGCAACATTTAATAGTAATTTATATTGCTATGGTAATTTGATTTCTCAAAATATTTAACGGTTTCCAAATCAGGACGAAAATATAAAATTTCAAAATATTATTGGAAGTTAAGAAAATCATTTTGTTTAGAAGTTTGTTTGGAAATCAAAGAAAAATTATGGAATTTTAGGATAAAGAATTTGTGACAATCTTATTAATACTATTTTTGTACGAATCTTACAGTTTCAAGCAAACTCCTTGCCTATCATTTTTTATCAATCTTGAAACACAGTCCTAAAGCTGGAGTAATATGTATGTAATATCACAAAATAATTCTTACTATTTCTCGCTATCTCTATCTAAAGAAATATATCTCCCCACGGATGATCGTGATCTTTCTTTATAAATGCAAAAGTCAAGAAGATAAGACAGGAATGGATTAGTTCCCATTACGGCTCCACTTGCCGAATATGTAGTTGAGTTCACCCTATGATAGAACACAATTTTGCCCTACGGAGGTCAACATAAAAAATGCGTTCTCGGAACATGCGGAGTAGCTATACGCCGCCACCTTCCTCTCTCGAATATAGCATAGTCGCACCCTCCATCGATTCGAGGACGTTTTCAATCAAGGGACAATCATCCCTCGACGAGCAATCCAAGTTCTATCGGATCAATCCGCCGTTCCGTCCCCCGACGAGACACGCGGTTAGATTCGTCCTCCCCTCTCGATCCTATCCTCCCTCGTTCTTATCCGAATAACGGTAGGAATAACTTCCGCTGCACCCTTACCGATGGCCCACCTCGAATGTACAACTGCGAATGCGTGCGCGAGATGCAATTAAGCTATCCCGCATTTCGAATATTTGAATGTTCTCGCACCGAATTAATTCCCGATTGGTTTCCTCGCACTGATCTCAAGAATGACTTTTATTCGAATTTTTCTATAATGAAAAAAATATTAAATCTTAATAAATGTTTGTTTGAATAGATCTAAGTATATTTACTAAATGTAAATATATATTTATTTAATACGAGAACCATTAATTTGATTTAGCTACCACTTTTTTTATTGAATAAATATTTTATTTACATTAAATAAATATTTACTTAATACTATTAAACAAAATTTGCATTTACTTGGATGTAAGTAGTAATCAATAAGTAATAAATTTTTAGAATTATAATTGATGAAACAGATTCTGTTATCTATAAATGCATTACTATTATTATTAATAATTTTTATATAAGTTTTTTCATATATATTTGCACTACAAACAATACTACCATGATAAATTTAATACAAACATTTTTGTAAATAATTATCAAGATTTAATTTATGGAAATAAAGTAATACCTAACAATTTTATTTAATGTTATGAATAGTAGTGAAACAGTGAACAATGCCCATATTATTAAGATCAACATGAAAATCAATCGAGAAACAATCATTAATTTTCAATGTCGTGAGGCACAGAGTGGTGCAATTAGACGGGTTGCTGATATGTGTATATGCGCATATTATGATTTCGATATGTGTACATAGATATACTTTGCGTGCGTATAATTATGCGTCCAAGAAAAAGCACGTTTGTGAAAATGAGCGCAAAAACCGCGGGGCAATGTGTAAAAAAGAGAACGTCGACAGTCACCATCATCGCGCGTCTGGTATTTTATTCTCGCACTGAATTTGAGAGTGAGATCGAATCGGATTATATGAGATCGAACCGACACGAATAGTTGAAATGGAATCGAAGAACCGACCTATTCTGATATTAATGCGAAATTTCGACAAATGTACTGTAACGCGAGTTGAAAATTGCCGCTGAAGGCAGATCCCATTTCATCGGAATAACGTGGTAGAACATTATAATTGCATAACATTAATTTTTTAACGGTATTACGGAATATGAAAAACTCGGAATCGAAGAGGAGAGACACAATATCTGGCATTAATATAAAAAAATGAAACAATATATTATTTATTCTGATTTTAATATTTTTAATATTTTGATGTAACATTAATATACGGCGTATATTAATATTATTATGTTTTTGTTTGTTTTTTTACAATTACTTAACTTTTTTACTTTCACTGGCAATAAATTATATAATATAATAATTTATAATTTTAAATAACTTGCATTATAACTTGCATAATATCATTGTATAACTTCAAAAGAAGTTTACAAGAACTTTATTATGGACTTATTTCTCTTTGTTTTTCAAATGTACACATACACGTCTGATATTTTTATTATGTCTCTTCTCCAAACTAACTATTGTTATATCTAATAGATTTATAACGATATAAAGACGTAAATGGAAAATCGGTTCACCTAATTTTCGGGTTAGATAATCCCTTTCGAGCTTGTTAAGAAGTTTCGCCATTGGCGCGACGAGAGGAAACTGGATACATGATCGCTTCGAATTTGCATACTTCCTCGTAGTCTAAACCTCATTTGCTTAGGCGAATTGTCGAAGTAAAGTAGCGACGATCGGTCGACAATTCGCTTGCAACGCAAGCGGTTCTCCCAGCGATTTACCGAACCGGAACAAAATCCAGGTCAGATGAGCAATAGAAAAGTCTGTTTACCGAATACAGTATGTTCATGGAAATGCCGAAGCAGTACCAATAATGGAATAAGCGGCTGTTGATCGACAAACACAATAAGTAAAAATCCACTTAAAGTACAGCAAAAATCCGTCGATAATAACAAACAAAAAAAAATCAAATTATGTTCCCTTTTTCAAATTAAAATTTAAGATATAAGTGCATTGAAAAATTATTAATTAAAAACTAATTTAATCTTAAACTTTTCTTCAATTTTTAAAGAGAGATGAAGAAAAAATCATTTAATGACACTTTCCTTATTAAGTTTATGGAATTTGTTAAAAATTGACATTAATCTGTTTGATCTATATACTTACTGCTGCAAATACATGTCGCATGTCGATTTCTATCGAATACGATTACTGAGTCGGCCTTTTCATGCGCGCGAGCGCGAAACGAGCACGTCGCTGCCATTTACGGTCGTACAATTTTCCGGCACCTCTGCTGCCATTTCTCTCCGGCTTTAATCGCTTGCTCGACATCGTCCCGACAATACGAATTGATGATCGAAATCGATCGCTCACGTCGCGTGCCGAAAGCTCGGCTCAGCGGAGTCCATTAAGATCTCGCATTATGTGTCGCGAATCATGCCTCGAACACTTTAAATCGACCAGTTCGACTGTAATTTCACGATTACACAACGGACAATCATTTACGGACTACCGTTGTTGATGGAGTTTTCGATATAAATAGGTGTGGTGTCATCTTTTTGCAAATGGGTATTTTTTCCCTCGAACAATATTTTGTTTACGATCTTTTTATTTTCGAGTTACTTATCTTTAATCCTTCATTACTCGCATGAGGCCAGAATACCCCGGGCATATAAATTTGTTAAATATATTAATGTTATTTAACACATTATATTTAAAGAAAATTATTTTACAATTAACAAAATTCCTTTATATTTAAATGTTCTTTATGTAAAGGATATATAAAATATGATCGTTTCTTCACCCTTGAAAGTTTAAAGAAGTAAATATTGATGGAGCTGAAAAAGACGTTTTTCTTTAGCCTACAGCTCATATTGTCACAACTTAATGTGTGTATTTCGCAGCTAGCAGTGAAATTGAAAATTCTCTCGGATAGATGTTCTGTATAGCCGAAGATGTTTCTAAAGCTGTCGTCGAATAACACTATTTCATTGGAGGAATCAATTTTGTTACGTAAGTAATTCTCGCCGATGCAATTGGTATTATTATATAAAGTGTATCAGAACATGTGCAATTAATTGCTAAAATTTAATGATTCTCCAGATCTTAAAAATTTATTTAATAAAATAAAATCAAGACTTATTTATTTACTTTAAACAGTATTCACAGTTGTATTTAAAACTTTTTTAAATATAGTCTCAAAATGTTATAAGCCAATCAGGAGGCTGTATATTAAAATCTTAAAAAAGATATTACTTAAAGACGGTTTTAAAATAAGAATGGATTATGAATATCTTAATCGTAAATCATCAAAGAAAATAATAAAAATTGATATAATATTGGGGTATCAAAAACATCCTACGCGAGTAATGTAGGAATAATGTTATATATTATTCTTAACATCAAAGATCATGAATAGTTAGATAAATAGGAACATATATCCGTTTGTGACTTCAGTGTTAAGTAATTGCAATGTTTGCGCAGAGTGTAGAAGTGTAATCATTATTCAATCATCCTGACGTGCGCCATTATGAAAAACGAAACTGAATGCGACGATTTGCGATGAGATCGGCGAAAAATACGATTTAATAATTTGTCGAATGAATGGCAAAAGCAATACTGAGTGTGTGGGTGCGTGCGTGATATTACCATAGCGTGCGAATTATGAGAAAAGGAAAGACAAGTGTGTAAGCTACCTGTGCCTTGTAACAAACTATATATGTATGTATATATGCAACACATGAGAAAAAGAACGTAAATACACCTTATATATATATATATAGATACACGTGACACATTGACGCATACACGCATACGTACATACAAACGAGATACTTACGATAATCTATTTAAATAATCGTTGCCATCTCTTCTGAAGCAAAAACCCCCTCTCAGAATTTCATTGCAATACCCGCAGAGAGAGAGAGAGAGAGAGAGAGAGAGAGAGAGAGAGAGAGAAGAAGAAGTAACGTAAAGGAAAAACGAAAAGTAAAAAGTAAAAAAGTAAAAAAGTAAGAAAGTAATAGTTAGTTAGTTAAGTAAATAAAGTAAGAA
>NW_012130105.1:171313-186218 GCF_000143395.1 Atta cephalotes | reverse complement strand
TANANNANATGANNGNNGAGNAGAGAGAGAGAGAGAAAGATAATGGAAAAAACGACGAAATAAAAGGAAAAAAAATGAAAAAGATATGTTGTTGAATAAAATAGCAATAATCGAATTTCAGACTGAATTATGATTGAATATTATACCGCAAGTCTTTGTTGTCGCGGCGGCGACGCGCGAGTGTGTTAATTATTATAAATACTGTTACAGTGTCTTGCTACAACTGGGGAGATTAAAATAAAATCTCGAAGCTCGAAATATTTTTGGAGATTTTATTTCTGCCTATGAAGATATAACCCTAAAATAATGTATTAATAATAATTTTGTTTATCATTATTAATAAGATGGTTTCAACAAACAAAAAACCAAAACAACTAATCATTTTATAGAGTTTTTTTGGACGCTGAATACGAATTAGCTTCCAAATTATTCTATTGTGTCATAATTTTGAAAAATTTTGGTACATTAAAAAATTTTTAAATTTTCCAAAAATTTAAAAATTTGGAGAGAGAGCTTTTTTTACACATTTTGTTATATTATAACTATATTATAATCATGATGTATGAAGAAGTTATTGTAATTAAAATTAAACATATTGTTAGAACTCTCAATTCTCAAAAAGATTTTTTTAGTGTTGATTGTGTTTAATAAGATATTCGTGATTAAATATAGGATCTATTATACAGAAAAATAAATTAAATCTATGTCTATGTGATTTATCAAATCGATTTATTAAATAGTTATCAATTATGTTTAATTAAACATAAGTTTTTTAAAGCGGTTGTATATGAATGTATTGGGTCATCCGGAAAGTTCGTGCCGATTTTGAAGGAAAATTGAAACGCAGAAGATTTAAATTTTTAATTTCATTTATTAAATTTAAATCTTTTGCACAAACTTTCCGGACAACCCAATAGTATCAAAATTGATCAATTCAAAATCATGAAAGACATTTATACAGTTTACAATAATCCGGATGTTTCCCAAATTTTGACATCCGTTATATTGAATTCACCATTTTGAATTGGTTATATAGAATTCTTAAATTTAAATAATTATATGAAAGCTATTTGTTAAATATTATGACTTAATTTATTAGTTTTTTCGATTTAATTTATTAGCTTTTTCAACCTCATATTTATAACTATGAATATTTTGTTAATCGAATTTATAGCCAATAAAAAAAGTCCTTTTTAAAATTGAGAGTTTTAACAACATACTTAATTTTGATTGCAATTACTTCTTCAATATGTCATACATTGTAGTTGTAATATGACAAGTATATAAAAATAAAGCTTTTTGCAAATTTAACAAATTTTATAAATTTCTCAAAATCGTGATATGATGAAGGAATTTAAAAGGCGCAGTCGTATTAAACATTTAAAACTATTTAAAAAATTATTAAAAAATGATTAGTTCTGATGTTCGAAAAAAAAAATCATTTTTTTGTCGAACAATATAATTATAAGTGTAGTATAAGTGATCATTTTAATTGATTCATCATGATTTTTCAATGAACAAGACAGGGAACCACCAGAATCAGCAAAACTTTATGGCCAAAATTAACGTTTCTTTACTTTTACAGAAAGAAGCATGTTTCGGGATCGAACTCTTTTTCTCACTTGTGCTTTGCCCGATTTATCGCCAACCGTTGTTGCGTTGCGAGCGGCCAATTGGCGAAGAGCGATGCCCCTTTTTGATTTAAGGTCTCTCTTTCTTTACGATCGCGCAGTCGACTGTCTCGTATGGCTATAACAGCAATGCACGAACACATAAATTCTTTCTGCCGGAGTTGGCTGGCACGTGGCAAGATCGAGATTCGGCGTGCGAGCTTCCGTCGTTATTTACTGCCATTTGCACGAGGAAGCGAGAGGAAAAGGAGGCGGTAGCTGGTTTTGATGGATGTCGCGGGATAAGTACTTTTTCTTCGTCCCTCGAGATCGTTTTGTAATTTAATGAAAATAAAAAAGAAATCGCGGGTATTTCCTGTCTGACGGAAGAAGATACATCGTCGCGGATTGCGAATCGCGAGTGTGTGTCGGCGAGACATTGCTGCATCTCCTGAGATGTTAAAGAAGAAACGACCAAGTAATGTATATGATACTACAGCTTTAGTCATAAATAAAAAGCGTCCTCAACTTATTGCATTTTCTTGGAAAAAGTAGTAATAAAATTTTTAAAAACTAATAAAATATTAAAATTATTATAAAAGTCAATGTCGCTCTCTTATTTCAAAAATGACATAACGTAAAAAATTAAAAATAAATTTCCTAAAAAAAGAAAAAAATTATTTTCCAACCTGACAAAAAATGATTGACTAATCAAATAATATCGGCAAAAAAATATATTCCTAACATAATTAAATTATTTTAAAAATAATTAAATTATTTTTAAAAATCACTTTTTTTGAAATGTGATAATTTTTTTAAGCCACCCATTTTAAGTTTTATGACATTCTGATGATTTTTTATAAAGTTAAGTTAATTTTTGCTAATTGATAAGATAATATTTATTTAATTTATTCACGATAATATAACTCGAAAATTACGCTTATTTAATTGTGTCACTTTTGAAGTTAAAAAGCATTATTTTTTAATAAAACTGTATTTTAATTTATTTTTCGTCAGATTTATAATGCTTACCAATTTGTGGAGCTATTTTTTTTTACCAAGGCTATATTAATTTTGTGAGTAGGAGTTTTCATTGTACATACACACGTTTGCAAATATTTAAAATGTGAATTATCCATATATTCAGTTATGAACGTGTTGTAAAAGTTATTAATTATGAAGTATTTTTTTCCCTTGTGAATTTCTGTCCTCTAAGAATGAATTGCTTAATATTAGTTTGGGCTTGTTCATCTTTGCGCAGCGAAAATTATGATCGATGATGATAGAGCATTATTATTTTCATACTTATTTATCATATTTCTGGTTATAATGGATTCATCTATGTTCTCCCCTGGTTTTTTATTGTAAATTTCTCATGAATTCTCATGTTAAAACGAGCTTAATAGAAATTAAAAGCTGAATAAAGAGGCATATTTTTTCTAGAGAGCACGATAAAAGCAATAATACAATGAAATTACAATTTAATATGTTTGATGATGATATCATAACGATCTTTCTGCATATAATTCCATAGAAATGATAATAGCTACGAAGAGTCGTAAATCGCTGAACATGTTACACAAAAGATCGCTCAGCATATTACACAAAAGAAACGAAACTGCTCGTCCTCGTATCAGCATTTTATCATCCATACATATTGACATTATTTCTTTTCCCAGCGCGACACAAATTTCCGCGCAAAAGAAATATGTTTCAATTATAGTTAGCGAAATTTATATCATTATCGATCACCGCGTAAATACTGATATAATTTTATATATATGATTAAGCTCGTTATATCTTACGTGAAGTATTAAATACAAGAAAAATCTCATTTTCACGAATCTGGAATCATAATTTTTTTAGACCTATTATTGAAAGAAAATACTATTATAATTAATAATTAAATTAAGCGTCAAGACTTGAATATGTATTGAATTTATTTTAATTAATAAATGATAGTCTCATTCAAATCATCTGTAATATAATTTTTAAAAGTATTTTTTATTTTGCTTTTATCCTATTTTTACTTCATCGCATTTAATAATCATGAAATAATTAAACGCGATCATGACGGCATTATCATCATTATTAATTAAAATTTAATATTCTTTTTATGTCAAGCTTTCAGTAATTCGATGATTTTATAAGCCTCTCATTGGTTAGCTTAAAAATAATAAATAAACGAAACAATGCATGCTCAGAAGACAATGTGATTTCTGAAAATTTAACTGGGCTTCAACACGCTTTTCATACAATGTCTAATTACATTTTACCACGATAATTAGAACTTGGCATGAAAGATTTTTGCAACGCGTACGTATACAATAATATTCATTTATAAAATGCAACATGGAATTGTTTCACTCTCATTAACGAGTATTTATCGAGTTTTCTGTTAACAGATATATTCCAGAAATATATTTCTCAAAAACAATATTCGACTATTATATTGGAGATAATAAATAAATTACCATGGTATATAATTTCTTTCTAAATATAATATTCAGTATAAATTTATTTTATTCTGATTGTGAGTTAACTAGATCAGTATCAAATAATTTTCTTGTTAAATCTTTAATAAGATTTGGTACTATGAGACAAATATATTACTTCTATTGATTTTATTATGATCCAATTTCATAAATCGGTATTCATAGTCTTATTCTTATATTTTTACCGTCTTAAATAACTCGTCTTAATATACTAATATTATAGGTTCTATGATTACTTTATAACATTTTAAGAGATTGTATTTAAGAGTCTTAAATATAAGACTTGACTATAAATCGGCTACATAGAGAAATAATCTAATCTATTTTCTCATACAAAATAAGTCAATTAAAAATACTTTTTATTAGAACCATTTTATAATTTTATCAAATATTATCACGTAAAAGATAGTGTAGGTATTTTTGTAGTCGTATATTTTTATTGTTCTAAGACTAAAACAGGATATCCTGATGACTTCTACAATTAAAAGCGCGCGATAACATCATGTCATTTTTGTTATTGTATGTATTATGTATCATCCGGCTTTTTGTATTATGTGATAATTTAACCCACTACTGAATACTGAATTGTATAAGAAAACATGTTGAACACGTTTGTTGGCATATCTGTTGAAAAAGATGGACAGGTATTTTTTCGCAATCGAGTCTGCAATTCGGTCACGAACAAGATCGATAACACTAGTATTACCGATCAATGCATCGTTCAGATTAGAAAATAACCTGTATATCTCACCTACATATGTCGCCGTCGTGTGTTTCGAATATCCTATTACCTAACACGCTAGCATTCTGCGTAGAACAATTGAGATCGCGTGACAGACGGCCGTCTCTATCCGATCGAATCAGACGACACGACACGACGTGCGGAGATAGGTGCACGACCAGATATTTTTTAATCACACATTACGCCCATAAATCTTTCCGACCGTTGTTATCGTGCTGGATGCACTATCCAAGGACCATATTTCATTGCCTAAGACGCATAATATGATACATAATACAGTATTACATTTCAGGCACAGTCGATGTATGTTTTGCAAGGAATATAATTTATATATGTCAGTAATTTGCATATGAAGATTTCCCGAAATTTTCTCGCGGCGAACAAAAATTTCTGACGATACATATTTATTTTATTTTCCGATTCAAAGGCGGTATTTGCAATCGAAAATTTCAAAACCTAAGAGCGACAAACGGCACTTAAATGCAGCAAAACAACTTGTGATTCTTACGACGAATCGACGATCATAGTTTATCCTATCAGTTTGTAGTTCTCTGTCTAAGTAATTGCTGTTTGGCTGTAATCATAATAATCCATCAGTGCTTACCATCCGGTTGTTGAATGAATTCTCTTCTTGCGACTATACTGTCATCAAAGATTTAACTCACAGTTTAGAACTGTACAATTAAAAGTCTCTTTTTACAAAATTCGTACAAAAAATTTAATCTAAAAATTTCGAAAAAAACGTTAATGTAGTTTTTAGCGTAATATTATATAATTATAATTAACGAGGCAAATCTTCAAATTTTGTAATAGATGATTAATGATAATTAGCTTCTCTCATTTTAAAATATATAAGTTCATTACAACTCAAAACTTCAAAAATTCTGTAATCTTGCGATAAATTTTATAAAATGGCACTTGCTATTCTAAAATGATACTGCAAAATAATTGAAAATTATATTAATGAGAAATACAAGTGTCAAATGACAAATCAGAATCGACATTTCTATCAATATTACAGTTCAATATTACATTTCTAATTCAATTTTGTTTATAGCGATCAGAATTCTTTCATTATATTATCGTTGTTCTATATAGAAGACAACGAGCAATTAACATCTTCATTAACATCTTCGTGACTGAAACCTTGAACAAAATTCTTTTCGCATTTTATCTTGCAATTTATTAATTACCGAGAGCATGCTTCGGCTATTACTAATATTAAGCTAATCCATAATTAAATAACAATGCTATTTATTGGTTATTTTCTCAAGATATATGCTTCGTAAAACTATTCAATTCACATGACTCCGTCTGGTATATCACAATTATTTAGATGCTTCTTCAATATTGCAATAATACTAATAATGCACATACCTACAATGGTACGGCTCACTTTTAAGGAAGAGTCACTATAAATCTACAAAGAAGCCGTGATGAAAATGATTATAAACGACCGAAGTTGTACTTAACTGCGCGACGTTGATTTAACGCGAGCTTTGCGCGGCCGAAAGTATATATTGTTGCGGGCGGCATCGCTACTGAAGTCTTTCCCTAACGAAGTATCGCCGGCGAAATCTAGTTTCAACACTTTGCGCCATAAGCTTACTACGAAGCTTGTTTAAAGGATCTTCAAGAACGATTATAGAAGTAAACCCGGAGTGGCCGAGCGTCGCGTGGGAGGAGAAAGAGGAGGAGGAAAAAGTTTATTCGATCAAAGCAATTATTGAAAATTGCCGTACGGACGATCGAAAACTCGTAATCGACTTGTTATTACTTCCGACTTTCTGAAACGTTCGATGTTAATTTAAGAGATTAATTAAGGACTCTCGAGGTTTCTTCGCGGTGCATCAACATCCTATAGATATCAGTTTTCTTGAAGTAGTACGTGAGATTTTACCGAATACTTTAGGCAAATATTTTAGAAATAAACTTTTTTAATTTTAATTAAATTTTTCAGATAGAAATTAAAAGATGCATAGACATATACATGTGAGAAATATCAATATAAACATTTTCTCATTTTGATTTAACATAGAAAACTCACTTCTGAAAATTATATAATTATTTTGATATGTAACTTTTCTTTAAATTTACATTATTAAAATTACATTATTAAATTACATTATTAAATAATTTACATTATTAAATTTACATTAATTATCTTATAAACATTACTAAATGAAAATTAATTGAGAAATGTTCAACATGAATGAGTAAAAAAGATCATATTTGACTTAAAAAAAAAAACCGAATTTTAGTGCCTAATAATATTTTATGTGAATTTTTACAATTAGTTAAATAAAATTATATTCTAAATTATGATAAAATTATATTATAAATTTTTTGTGCAAATATGCCTCCTTTTGTGAAAATATGCGAAAACAATTGATTAGAAACAATCTCTTGTTTTTTGAAGTTAATTTTCATTCGTGTTATTTTTATGAAGTCACAGTGTCGAGGGAAGCTCTGCTAAGCGAAAGCAGGTGCTCTTTAATTATTATAATCCTTGCGTGGAGGACATCTTTCCTCAAGAGAGAAGCAAATTATACACGTAAACGAAAAGCACTCCATGTTGGCAGAAGAGACAAACCGAACCCGTTTCAAGACTCGATTCCGAGTTTCCGGTAACAAACGGTGCAACGTTGAGCCCTCTGCTTTTTTTGCCGTCTTCTTTTTGTTTTCGAGCACTGCAATCTGGCCATTTACTACAAGGAACTCTTTCTCTTTCTTTCTCTTCCTCTTTTTACGTCGGTGCATCGAAGAGGCGTGTTACAGCATGCCATATAATAATGCAATTTACGATGAATCACTGTTATCGTGACGAATTTCGATATTCGTGCGGCGAGATTTAAATTTTTTTCACCGAAAAGAAGAAATGAGAATGTTTAGTGCATTTTTCGTAAATACCTGCTATTCGTATATAAATAAATTCGAGAATGATTCTCTCTTATTTCTTTTTAGCTAAAAAAAATATACGAATTTAAATTAAAACTCTAACACCAAAAAATCAAACACATTTTTATAGAATAGTAATATTTTTATAGAAAAGAAAATAATCAGTGAAATAAATAAATTATAAATTTAAATCACACGAGCAATAATTAATATCGAAATAATGACGCTAAGTATTAATCATTATTCTAGCTTTTCCTTGCGTCTTTACGCAATTTAAGCGAAACATGCTGCCATTTAATCACTTAGAAACTACTAGGAAGCACGATTTTTCTTTCGTATCGGCGGAGCAGCTGCAACATTACAACCTCGTAGTCATCTGTGATGTCATAATTTATCTCAATCTGGGAAATATGGTATCGACTTTCAAGGAATTGGAATTTTTATAGAACAGCTGGCATCCTAAGTGATAAGCTGATGATGAAACAGCAGATTAAATATGAATCATATAAACGAGCTCATTATTTCCACCTTAAAATTCTATACATTTTAACATCTTATCAGTAAACTCTACCGCTATAATTATTAAATCATAAAATCATATTCATTAATCTTTTCAAACTTTGTGCATCTACATTATAATATATATCAAATTTGAAGACATTATTGAAATTATTTTATCATCATCTGAAATCAGATGTACATAATAATATATATGTTGAAAAAATAATCAAAATTTTGACAAAAATTAATTGTTTAATATTACTTATTAAAATGTTCTGAATTTAAAAAAAAATTTTTTTAACATAATTCTAATAAAATTAAGTCTGAAGGGGTTTAAAAATATTTTTTCAATATTCTAGAAAAAAAAATCTAACTTTATCTCAAGTAAAAAGATATATCATTCATACTACTTTTATAACAATATTTTATATGTTTATAACAACATTTTATGTTTCTTTTTCATGCAATTTATTTTACGTCATTTCCTATACGTCAATTACGTGTTACGTTCATATAAATTATTGTTTGTTCTCAATATACCTATATACAGTCCCTTTATGTATTGCATAACAAATCAATAGTTCTATGATCGCAAGTTGCGTAATCACAAAGACGGAGAATGGGCGATGCATAAAAATAGAAAGCGATCAACAGGGCAAAGGGAAGAAGGGCAGTTCGCTAAACATCCCGCGAAATAAACCGATATTCACGTCGTGCAGAAAATTAAACGAAGTGCTCAACCGACGAAGAAGATATATCTGCTCGTAGTTAAAACGACTTTTATCGCAGCCCTTTTATTACCTCATCGTACATGAAACCCTTTGTACATGCGCCTTTCAGCGACCATTTATTCTCAGTGAGTCAGATTTATTTAACGATAAAAAAAATGTAAGATCTAGATGTTTCCAGAGTCTAATCATCTGAAAGTCAATTAAGAGAGTGAATTAATTATCCGCTTCATATTGTGCAAGAAGTACGACATGAAAATGTGCACTTGAAACTTTTATCGAAATCATGATTAAGTATATCAAATCGGCAAATTCATGCATGTGGTTGAATTTTTTAACCATCTAACATGTTTATCGTTGATGTGAAGTCTAGACGGCTCAATATAGCAATGTTCGGTGGAAAAAAAAGAATGTACTAATAACATAAATGAATTTGCATTACCTATTGCTTTTTCACGAGCTAGTAACAGCCTATCTGTTTGAATGTGCGGATAATATGATCATGAAAATAGGCTGGCCACAATTTCACTTTTTGACGTGATTTGCTTTCCCGACGCTGTAATGGCAAAATGATCACTTATCAAGGGTAGAATAACAGAAAGAGAGGGAGACGAGAGAGAGAGAGAGAGAGAGAGAGAAAAAGAAAGAGAGAGAAAGAGAAAGACTACGTTATATCGAATCAAATTTGCAATAGCTAATTATGGTGCGGTATAATCCGTTAATGAAGCTATACATTAATTCGACGTAGAACGAACTCTACCAGAGCATTATTTATAACAAACGCTGACAAATCCCTCATCGAAAGCACTCAATCAAAAAATTTTCCAATGTTATTTGGAAATTATATACTATTCGGTTGACGCGTGACATTATCATTTTGTGTATCATTTATGATGCGTGCGATATAATTCCAAATTCATACATTTTTAAACGTACAAGGTATCGCGCAATAATGATCTAGTTTAGTCCGATCGCGGCATTATTTTTTTTAGATTAAAATGTTCAAACGGTGCGTACAATAATTAATGAAGAAATTGAAATATTAAAACAATGACGCATGTAAAAAATAACTCTTGCAGAAATGTAATACTGATC
The DNA here is from genome assembly GCF_000143395.1 of Atta cephalotes. NCBI lineage: Eukaryota > Metazoa > Arthropoda > Insecta > Hymenoptera > Formicidae > Atta > Atta cephalotes. The sequence goes on along the minus strand of NW_012130105.1, from coordinate 176,149 downwards.
AATTAATACTAAAAGACAGTAAAAAAAGTATTTAATTTATTTGAAATACTTAAAACACAGAACAACAGTGCTTTTAATATTTAAAATAGTTAAAATAAATAAGTAATTACTATTTTAGTGTTAAATTGGCTAGTATTATTAGATTTTTTTATAAATAAAAATTCTGCAGTAACACAAAAAAAAGACAGCTTATAAAATAAAGTTTATATCGCTAAAATCTTCGCTTGTGGACGTGTTAATTTACTTCTATCACGTCAACATTGTGATATGTGATAGTGATTATAAAGTGGGTTATAAAATGATTATTGGTTTCTTAAATTTTTTGTGGATAATTTATATTATATATTATTTTTATTTATATATTATTTTATAATTTATATATTATTTTTTGTGGATATTTAACAATTACAACAATTATTAATAGATAGCGAAACTCTTTTATTTCGAAATTCCTCATCGTAAAAATCCATAACTTCTTTAAAATTTTATCTTTTTTAAATTCTTTTTCATTTTTTCTCTCCGATTTGCAGAAAATTTCATGATTTTCCCTGATTCTTTCAATAATATTTTGAAATTTTGTTTAGTTTTGTTCTAATTTGGAAATTATCAAGTATTTTGTTGAGATAGCAATTTAACATAACAATATAAATAATTATTAACATTGCTGACACTACTTGCATTTAATTGTTAAGTTCCTTCTGTTCCAAAACTATGATATAATGCATATTAAACTTCCTTAAAGTCAAGAATTTTAATTTTTCAGAAAATTTTGCAAAATTCCATGACATTTTCCTGATTTCCATGATTTTCAATTTCTCTGATTTCAGTTTTATTGGCAATCCTGATATATCTGGAAACACGGTAGTATCTTGACGCTAAGACATGGCGCGAGACAATGTTATTGTGTAGCTTACGTGTTTTTTCGTCGCGCCCTGACGTCCGATGATCAGGAAAATGTCCTATCTTTGATAACTTATATGTTTACATAATTGCGTTTACGATGCTATATTTTCTTTCATTGTGAGACGAAAAAAGAATTAATCAATCGTATTGGCCGAATTTTTCAAATGTAATTTGTTAAATTTTTTGGTATCAATGGATGCAAAATTTAAGCTACTGAATAATGAGAAATTCGAAACAGTATTAAGAGTTTTCCGCTTTCCATCAGAATGGCTATAATTATTGTATTTTAAATGCACTATCCACAAAAATTCATGAAATCCTGACAATCATTTTGAATAATCTAGTATGTCGCTCGTTAAATTACAAATATATCATGTGTGATTTATAGTTGGTCAATTTAGGTCAAATTTACAGCTTTTAAAATTCTCAAACAAGGGCTATTTCCCAGTTGGAACGTTCTACATTCTATTAGTAGAGTATGTCATATAACTTGGGTCTCTAGCGATGCAATTAACGTTTCTCATCAAATGTATAGTTGATTGTATACACAGAAAATTTTCGTTTGTTTTACAACTACTGTTATGTACAAATATTTAACATGGAAAACTATACACATTGAAATATTTTTCAAAAGAATTTACCGAAGCATTTCTTACTTTACAATTTCAATAAGAAACGTATTAAATATAGTAGGTAAAGAGGCTTTCATTTGCATATTTCTAAAAATAGCATTCTCTGAGTCATTTGTATTCATGACTAGAAGAATTTCACTAATTGAAACTAATTGAAATGGGTAACAACGTAGGAATTCATTTTTTAACATTATATAAATATTTATAACTTTTTCACATCATGTTTATTACTATCTTCAAAATAGAATTATTATTTATGTGTGAAAAATATTATCTTGGAAATAAAAAATATTATCTACGCAATAAAAAACACTATGTATTTGTGTTGGAAAGTATCCACTTATTTGTTCTTGTTATGTTAAATTTTTTATCATATTCGAGTGTTAATTTACTATGATTATGTTATTTAAAAATTTTGTATTAAATTGATATTCAACATTTCTTAGTGTCAAAACAATTTATGAATAAGTAAACAAATAAAGATAAAGTATTTTAAAACGTACTTAAATTCTAAGATGAATGAATAAAATATGGATCAATTTTTAAATAAAATTAACATATCATAAATGTTAATTTAAGAAAAATATATTTTCATGTTTTATTTACAATATTCCTTGTTTCAATATTCCTTTTTTAGTATTTATTTTACATAATATTTGTGTAACCTTATGTAACCTTCTAACATATTTATCTAGTTAAATTAATCTAAAAAGTTTGAGTGGACTTTTTGGGACATGCAAAATTAAATTCAACACATTTTTTTTCAAATGTAATACGAAGAATCAGAGATTATAATAAATAAAGTTTCCAAGTACTAATCAAAGTGACGTCTTTGATAACAATTTGATGTCAAAATGACGACACATAACGCCACTAGTTAGTACAAGTTTAATTGGTTCATATTTATGGTAAAATTACCACATAGTCACGTAATTAATAATACAATCAACATGGGCACGAAATATAATCGAGTTATTATCAAATGGTTCTTATTCTATGACTCTCATCTCCTAGCTTGAAATCACGGCATCACGAAAGTAAGATGATGGAAAGCAAGGCCGCGCCGCGTCGCCGGCCATTCATCGCACTCTTGGAATTCGTGTCAATCGCGAGTAATCCGGACGATCTGGAGGATCTAAACGTGCGGGGGAAGAACTCGTGCAATGTGCCGTGAGGTACGTCATTCCGCGCATTCGCCTCGTCATTCCGTGACATCACGGCACCATGTGTACCGCGAATATCTCGCCGTCATTGTTCGGCGTATCGCTCACGTGTGACTTATTGCACGATAAACACATCTGGTCCCCTTCGTTCAGACAGAATTAGCTCCCTTGCCAAGTCAGTGTCAAGGTGATCGGTCGTTTAGGTCCCTAACTATTGGTCGTGTTGATGGACGTATTCATACACTACGATGACATACTTAGTTTGACATTATTTTCGTTGTAAACACGTATTTGATGGTACTACAACAAACGACATACGAATTGATAGGCATGAATCCATTAATTTTACAAATACACCTCGACTTGTAATAAAATTGTAATAAAATTGTAACAAAAAGAATTACAATGTGAAAAGGTTTCGTAAGTTTAAAAATATATGTCAACTCTTTTTTATTTCACGATTCAATATATATTCAATATATATTCAATATATATTAAATAATGTTAATTTTGCTATCCAAAAATAACGTATAATAATATATAAAAGATAAAGCAATGAAATACCGCAAAGAGAATAACTCTAATTAAGTATGAAGAATTTCTATTTTCGGAAGTAGATCTTAAATAGTTTAATTATTTAACATGAATTTATATCTGTATATTTTCACAAAACGCGTGCCGAATTTTCTAAAAACTTGAAACAATTTATGCACAAAACCAGAATAGTAACATTACATATTAAATTCTACAAGCAATAATTTTGTTAATAAGCATTTAATAAGAAATTTAATAAGAATATTTATTATATGATGTTAATAATCATCTGAATAAAAAATAAGAACTATATTCTCTATCTTTTTCTCTCTCTCTCCCTCTTTCTCTCGCTTCCTCTCTCTCTCTCTCTCTCTCTCTCTCTCTCTCTCTCTCTCTCTCTCTCTTCTTTTTATAGCTTTCTCTCTAAAAAAAAAAATCTTCAAAATATAATTTATTTTGATGCTACTAAATATAAATATAACATTGTTATTCTATTTTCAAAGTTTTTTTATTGATAACTTTATTAATAGATTTTTGTGTTTGTTAGATAAAAACCGGATGATCGAAATTTTAATAATTACTTATAAGCACTCTCATTTTCTCACTCTTCACCATTGCATTGATGCACCGACAAATGTAACGATCAATTTTTAATGAGTTTTATTGGCTACAACTTGACGAACGTGCAATGATCTCAATTGAATTCAATAAACATCAATTAATGTAATCTTGATTTGCTATGTCATGTTGCTTTGTCATGTTGTCATCATATATGTACGCACGCGAATAGGTCAATGCGTATTAATAACTCAAGATCCTTTATCCCGTGAAGTAATGAACTGCAATTGCTGCGAATGATACGTCAATTTTTTTTATTGAACTTAGATTAGAAAATTATAATGAAGATATAGACAGAAAATAAAACCTTCGGAATTGCAACATAGTTTCTCAGTAACATACACAAAAAAAGGTTTTATTAAAGTATTTAAAAATTTAGCTGGATACAGATCTGAAAGTAATTTTATTGGATTTTGAAATTATAGGACTTCAAATTAGTTTGCAGCATTCAGTTTTGCTCCTTACCTAATTATTTTAATGATCCAATAAAATTATTTTCAAATCTGTATCTACCTAAATGTCTTAATACTTCAGTAAAATCTTTTTTTTGTGTAGTATTGGATTGTTATTTTTAATATTAATTATTATGGAGCACACAGAAAAAGATTTTTTTGAATCAACTATAATATACTTATATATAATATACTTATATATGTATAAACAAAAATATTATAATCCTGCTTCAAAAATTTTAATCTTCATTTGATTGAATTTGTGTCGATTAGTATTATTTTGCACTCAATTCAAGATTTGCTTAATAAAAATTTTGCATGAAATTCAATCAAATCAGCATTAAAATCTTTAAAGCAAGATTATCATATTTTTGATTTTATATATTGAATATATTGAACTTATTAAGGTTGATTTATGGTTGATAAGAATAGTTTTTTTTCTGTGCAAAAAAGTATATTAATGATATAATGAATATATATATATATATATATATATATATATATATAATAAATAATATTATTATATTATTATAT
>NW_012130105.1:134260-170559 GCF_000143395.1 Atta cephalotes | reverse complement strand
GAATATATATATATATATATATATATATATATATATAAAATAAAGATTCTTAATATTATTTATAATGAATATATGTTTAAAAATATTAATATATATTAATGAATATATATTTATAATGAATATATGTTTCTTGACATAAATAAAAATCAGATCGAAAATACATCGATTCTTTTTATCAGATAATCGGCATGATGAGAGTTTGAAGGAAAAAAATTCGAATCTAATCCGTCTATTACCAATGTTATCTAATACTAATAAGTAGATCAAAATAAACACAAGATAACGAGATAACGAAATTCAATGTCTCTTATCCAATATAATAGTTATGTACTCATCCTCAAAATGAATGAAAAGCTGATTTAGCTTATAACTTAACCAATTTATCACTTTTCTGAGCTCTATAATATTTTGAGAGAGAGAGAAAAAGAGAGAGAGAGAGAGAGAGAGAGAGAGAGAACTTTAAAAATATTTATTAATTTTATTTGTCTCAAAATTTATTAATAGAATTAAAAGCAACACTTTTACAATTTTTCTTTTTCAGTTATGAAAATGAAAGACAACAGTGAAAATGAAGACAAAGTTAGAATTGCAAAGAGTAATTTGTATTAAATTTCCCTAAAACTTATATGAATCCCACATGTCCCAGACAAAAAGATTGCACCGTTAGTAATTTTTATTCGCACGACTTGATGAGAATCGACACTCGTCGAGTAACTTCTAACTATCGAGCGTTTCATCAAAGAGAAAATCCGACTTAGCGCGATATAAAACGGCATCTACAATGAGATTTTAAGGCTTAAAATTTAAATTTTAACTCTCAAACCACAAGAAATTGACCAATTATAGTATTATTCTCCTTATATTCTATAATTGGTCATTTTTTACAGCTTAAGACTTAAGCTTAAGTTGTGCGCCTTAAAATCTCATTGTAAACGTCGCTTAAGGTAAGGAAAGGTCTCTTTCACCAACCTCTAGTTAAATTAATTGACGATTAATTCACATAAATGCCAATAACAATTTAATGTATCAGAACGTTTCCTCTCTCTTCTTCTTCTGTATTTGGTTCTCGTTGACAATCTTTATGATTGAGTTAATCATTAGCATTAATCGGGGTTAGTGAAGGAGGCCCTTAATGTCATCGTAGGACCGCAAAAGACGTGCAAAATTAAATCGCTGGTGCAGAATAAACGAGCGATCGGAAACAGGATGGTAGGGGGGGGAAGGGGGGAGAGGGTACACCATGCATGGGAGTAAAGATTTTAGTATGAAGGAAGGGGAGACCCTCTTACACACAGGATTTATATATACGAGCGATCTCGCGGGCCTTTACAAGTCGCGTCGTACGCTCGGCTGGACCGGTCGGTTTATACAGTGATCACGGCTTTGCGTTTCCGCGGGAAACGGCAATTTTGTAGGAAGAATCGTTGCGGACGTTACCGATTGTTATCAGCATAATTAGTCACTTCTAATGGTGAGCTTGATTTTTTACACGAAATAAAAACATCGGTTGACAGTAATGGAGTACTTTAAGTCATGTATAAGCTACAATAGACAACGTTATCACATGATTCGTGCATTTTATTGTTGCTCTCTACCGTTATTACATTATAGATAACGATATCAATATGGTTGCTGATAATGAAACAATCTGATAATGAATTTCACTGAAAAATGATTTCATCGAAAGAATGGTGCTGAAGAATCTAACAGTTTAACTAAATGCAGATCTAAAAATAACTTTGTTGAACCATAAAAATAATTATGTAGAAACTATTATGTAGTAATTATGTATTTAACGTTGATGTAATGCTGCGAAAAGTTTCAACATTCTGAAAGCAATTGGTTTTACAATTATTTTGTTCTATACAATTATTTTGACGATCTAAGAAAATTATTTTCTAATCTATATCTAAATAAGTTTTTTCCGTGTTGAAATTGAAAAAAGAATTGAATGATAGTAACGTATAATTCAACTTGTAAGTTAATGCACAACGCGATACTCAAAAAAATCTAAAAATTGAGTACAAAAAATAAAATAAATAATTCTAATAACGCGAAATATGATTATAGCTGCGAGTGTTACAGAAACTTATTCTTTTCAACTTACTGTCTAAAGAATTCTATTTCCTTTAGCCTCAAACTCCTAGCTACAATCATCCACAACGAAACTAGAAACTTCATGAACTCGAGATCAAGCTCAAGGACTTGAGACATCGGAAACCACGGGAGAATGCAATCGGCAAAGCTTCGATTGAAAATTAAAGTCGAGATCGACGTTCAGTGATCGCATTTATCAACAAGCTGGATTTTCTCCACGGTGCTGAGTCTATGATCGAAAGTGTTTGTTCACCGGGATGATAACCACATGGTTTTAGATGCAATAGAATCAGAAGAAATTATTTCAGATAATTTGTATTCTTACAAATTCAATTGGATTGATCGGTCGATAACGATAGTGGTATGTTTCTTGATTTTATCTTAAATATTAAATTAAGCTGAAATATATAAATGTAATACAATAATAATATAACGGATTTTTGAAATCTAATTATAACATTTTTAATATAAAATTTTTAATTAATTTTGTAATTTTTGATAGAACTTTATAAAATAAAATTTTTTTATTATGTGCTATTTAAGAAAAATATTATTTAAAAAATTTATGAACACACATTTTAAATATGTAGAAAACTTTTTTTTCTTTTCTTTTCTTTTTTTTTTATACAAATGTCTCTCAAATAATATTACTTTAAAAATTAATGACTAATGCAATAAAGCAGACAAGTTTAAATATCTGTCATTCAAAGTCACTTAAAGAAACATTCTTTCTGTCAATGAAAAATTTTTGACGCGGACTCTCTCGTGGATTTCTGATTATGAGCATGCATATTTCAGCGACCTTTAATAAAAAGCTTCTCGTTACAGACGATCTCGTGAAGTCAGTAGCACGTGCAGAAATTGGATGTCTCTGCATCTCTCGATGGTAGATTTTAACTGTCACGGCTGAGCGAAATTTGACAGGTGAGTGAACGTTGCGGCGCAAACTTTTATCGGTAAATCAAGGACGATAAAAACCGGCAGCATGCGTCGTAATAATCATGATTGCTCGTGAAACAAACTGAAATAACGCTACAGATAATGAACGGCACGACAATGACAGAAATAAGCCGAGCAAAGTAATGAATTATTACGATACTACCTACACCTAATCTGTAACTATTACTGGTACCTCGAGAGAAACACTCGCATTCTTTTCTTTTTAGATGTAACATGGCTGTAATAAATTTCAACCTTGTCTTTCATTAGTTATATTTAGCAGAAAAAGCAACTTTGTAATTGTACAATTTTGTATTATAATTAGTTTTCGCCTTTAATTAGCTCCTCATTGATCTAATTGTAAATGTATAAACCAATTATATTAAAAAATATTACAATAATTGCAAAATGGTTTTTTCTGCTGAACGCAGCTTATTATTTGCGGTTCTCTATTTATGATATTATTTATATGTGTATTGTAGTTTATACATATAAAGTTTCTTTCACGTAGTTTCACTAAAGAAATGTTAAAAGCGAAACATCAAAAGTATCATTTAAATTCTCTATGTTTGAGAGGAATGCGTGGCGAGAATTTTGCACCGCACGCATTTACGACAAAGCGATTCGTCATTTTCGTCGATCGCGCAATGATTTAATTTCCGCGAAACTAGCCGTGAAATCAAAATCGATCAGCAAAGGGGAAAGGGGACCTATCACTCGGTGTCGTGCGATCGACCATCGGCAAACGTGTAGTTATTCGAAACCAGGAAAAACGAGGGCACTGAATGCGGTTACAAATAGGCCGTAAGTCATTAGCACAAAACACGTTTTGCACACATACAATAAAACGCGCGCCACTGACTTTCGTAAATTGTGGAAATATCTCGCGCATCCAGGAATTTCTGTGCTCGTGATCCTTGCTAAATTCACAATATTATTATCTACGTGAAAAAATATTGAGCGAGAGATGTCGATGTTAAATAATAAATTAATTATATCAATTATTTTTAAATAACAAAATCACTCTCGTGTGATAAAATTAAAAGCTTTAAATACCAAGCCTATTTGAGATATTGTATTGCAATAACTTTTATTATGATTACAAAAATTAATTATTTTAAATTATTAATTGTGAGATAATGTTAAAATCTCTTTGATACATTTTTACAGAAATATTTCATATCTGATTATATAATATTTGATATTTGATTATATAATATATAATAAAATTTGTAAATTATACATATACACAATGTGCAGCACAGGATATTGCGATAAAATAATATTTTAAATATTCGATACTTTAATGAAATAACACAGTGTATTTAGAAATTAAATTATAATTAAATTTACTAATATTTTGCACAAAAATGCATATGTATATGCAAATTTTATTTAAAAAATAATACATATTTTTGAGTGTATTTACAATAAAAACTTTTATATGAAAACTTTTCAAATGCTTAGTCATTCTGTTGAGTATCACAATCGCATCAAATGAAGCTTGTTATCGTTACATCTCGATCGAATATTACGTTGATGTTACTCAGCGACTCTTAGCGATATGATGAAGGAAGTGGAAATCAAGTATTATCATGAATTTGTATGAATACATCGCACATGAACAAGTTATTTAACCATGATAATTAGTCGATAAAATTTCAAAGTAAAGGGTGCTTTCTATTTAATGATACAAGAGTCGTTCTATTTTTGTTACTCATTGAATTTAAAGGAAGATAGACATGTAGTCAACTTGTATACAATAAATGAAAATCATCTTTGATAGTCTTTGATAGTTGACAATAGAAAGTATCTTATTGTAAAAACATTGCAACTTGCAACTTCAAAATTTAACGCTGACAGGATTTTTTCCATTCTAGTTACTTTGGTATCACGTTTCACCGGCACAATATCGTTACTGTCGTAGATGGCTTTTCGAAAATGGAATAAAATGATAAAATTTCAATGAAGCCATTTATACTATCTCGCAAAAAACTCCCGGACGTACGCATCAAACGCCACTAAAAAATAAATACTTCTAATCAACGAAAAAGGCCAATTGTCGACATTACGACAGCACGTGAACATCACCAAGAAAGATGCATAAATATTAGCCAGTCGTGCCAGTCGATTAATCCGCGATCCCGTCGATATTGATATTAAAAACTCAATAAATTGTGAATTATTCATGAATGCGCCGGGATCGGGCATATGAGCTTACGCGAGCTTTTTAACTTCTTCATACTGGATGGAACGACGCTTTATCGACGCTATAGAATAGCGACAAAAAGCACGGCACATCGCACGAACACAGTGTTAACGACGCAAGTTGTTTTTGTTGAAAATTTTGCAAAATCGCCTACAGCGTACCGTAAACAAAACTACACTATCCGCAACAAATGGAAATTTTGCAACAGATCCGATATGCAATGCACGATTCGTAGTACCGTTACGAGATACCGCATTCGTATTCTATTATTAACCCTTTCGTTATAGCCGTTTCTACCACGAAACACATTATACGATACAACTGTACGAACCGTGCACGTACTTCAAAGCGATTGCGTCTAAATCATATATAACTGTCTTAAATGTATCGTTATTCTTCATGATAAAAAAAGAGTGGAATAAACAAAGTCTTGTTAAATGCTGCGATATCGATAAATGTATATCGTGTTACTCATTATTTTAAAATATGAGTGTTCTATATTCGTCGAATGACAGTTCATACTACACGGAAGTCTGCCAAGGCGAGTGACTGCAGTTGCTTACAATAACGAAATTAGGGTTAAGCAACGAGAAAGAAGATTGATCTTGAGTATGAAATCTTAGAGTATCAATTTTTTTTACCAAATATGAGGACAGATTTCAATTCTTTTATTATTGGGAGTATAAATTAGTTCGGTCCGTTTTTTTGTGTATTTATTTCAAAACAAAATGAATGAACAGTTCATCTCAATTAAAGCATTGTCCATCGCTGCCTACTACTTTTTCCCATCAGGCAATTTTCGAATTTCATCTCGAAAAAATGACTCGTTTTTGGAGGCGATCCAATTTTGTAGCCAATTTTCGATTTCTGTGAAAGAAGTGAACCGGTGACTTGCTGGTTTCTTCGGAATAACCAGTAATCAGAAGGAGTAATGTCCAGAGAATACGGCGAGTGCGGTAAAACATCCCATTTGAGTGTTTCCAAATATTTTTTTACGACTTTAGCGATATGAGGCCGAGCGTTGTTATGAAGAAGAATAACTTTATCATGTCTTTGCTCGTATTCCGGCCATTTTTCTCGCAATGCACGACTCAAACAAATCAATGGTAGCCGATACCGATCGCCCGTGAAATCGCCAGGTTTCAGCAGTTCATAGTAAACAAGACTCTTTTAGTCCCACCAGATACAGAGCATGATCTTCGAACCATGAATGTTCAGCCGTGGTGTTGATGTTGAGGTCGATGGCAATGATTGACCGGGCTTAGCGTAGTATTTTTTCTTCTTAGAGTCATAGAATATCCACTTCTCATCTCCAGTCACAATCCGATGCAAAAAACCTTTTCTCTGTTGTCTTTGAATCAGCTGTTCGCAAGTGAAAAATCGCCTTTCGGTTTCAGTTCAAAAGGCACCCAATTTCCTTGTTTTTTCATTCATGACTCTCAATCGTACATAATCGTACGGTTGAATTATCCCCAATGATTTTACAAGCTCCTCTTGCGTTTGATTCTAATCTTCTTCGAGTAATGCCTCTAATTCTTTGTCTTCGAATTTTTTTGGCTGTTCAGAGCGAGGCTTGTCTTCAACGCTGAAATCTCCATCCTTGAAACGTCGAAACCATTCCCTACATAATTTATCAATTGGAGTATCACCATAAACTTCGGGCTTCAGCCGCACTTTTCTTCCAATTGAAGCAGAAAATCAAACCTCCCGCAAATGCTGCTTGGTTAACACAAAATTCGACATTTCAAACATAGTAAAAATCAAGATTTTTGTAACTTTGAAACTCAAAGCGATAAACTGAATATATTAGCAGATGTTTTACCTCTCTGAAACCGCCAAAATCAGCTGTCATGAACCATTCACAACAGCTGGAGCTATCTTTAGCGAAATGGACCGAATTTGTATTCCCAATAATATAAAAAAAAATAATCCATACAAAAAACTAGTGTTATTTTATATGTATATTATTCTATTCTGCTTAATAAACTATAAGTAAAAATTTAATATTAAAAAAATTTTATGTTTATCATTCTATAAATTACTATCAATAACACATAAAAACTGAGATACTTATTTTGCTACACAAAATAAGAAAGAACTAAAATAAAAAAAAGAAAGTAGATCACAGAGATAATATATGACCGAAGAAATGATTTAGCTGAAATACTTCAAAATTTAGCTTGTAGATACAGATCTGAAAATAAATTTTGTTAGACTATCAAAATAATTATATAAGACACTCAAAACTAATTGCTAGAATGTCAAATTTTTTTTTCATCTTTGTTCATCATATTTTTCTACATAATTATTTTGATGATCCAATAAAATTATTTTCAGATCTGTATTCATCTAAATTTTTAAATATTTTTAAATTTTTAGTAAAATCGTTCTTCCGTGTTGGAAAGCCAGACATATAATAATTATATTTTTCAATTGTTCATTACAACGATAATTAAACAATGTATTATCGATAAGAAAGTTATCGATGAATCAGAACATAATCACAGAATTATAAAACTGGGCGTACGTTACTACCTGCTATTTCTGCATAATCATACTAAAACAATAATATTGTTTTTGCATCAATAATTAAAAAAAGATCAGTTCAGGGAAATATAGAGAAAATCGGGAACATTCCAGGAACAAACTTTACGCAGAATTCAATCCTAGGAAACTGCCCCTAGAAAACGGAGATGTTCTATAATCTTAGGGCACAGGACACAAAAAATCTTAAGCAGTAAACCTTAAATAATAAGTGAGTTAGTCAATTATACACTGAGAGAAATATTTACGTACGTATAACTATTTATTTTATTAGTATGTAATTAATAAAAATTTTCTTAACTTTTTCATTAAAAAATTGTTCAAATAAAAATTTAGTTATTTTAACACAATTTTAAATAAAAAAATAGAAAGTTTTTGTTAATCAGATATCAACAAAGTAAATGATTATATGTGCTAAATATTTCTGTCAATCTAGTACAGAGACTGCAAGGCCATAACGTAAGCAGTAAATCCATGTTGATTTTCCTACTGTTACGTGTTACTGTTTGAGTATTTTGTGTGCCATGGTCTTTAATCTAACTGCGCTATAGCCTGTCGAATTCTGAAGGCGATTTAAATTCTCTTGACAGTCAAGGACAAATAAAATGGACAAACAGTAACTATCGTAGCGAGATAAAAATGTTATTAGCATTCGTAACCTTCGTTCTTGATTAGCACAGCGTTGCACACCGCATTATTATGCAAGCCACTGACATTGCATCTGGTAAGAAATTTTCTTGTATCCAGCTCGAAGTATCACGCGATCTTTTCATTAGAATACAAAATGTGCAAATTTTCATAAAACTTCGCCAAAAAGAAGTGTTTTGGATTAAAAAGAAATCAATTCGAATAAATCAACGAATCTATTCGGAAAATGATGTAATGAAAGTGTAAAGATGGCAAATCTATTAACAAAGACTCTACAGTGATAAATGATAAATAAATTATTCTTGCCCAAGATTTGCATCTATTAATATCGCGAACTTTCTTATTCTCGGCGCCAAGGAACGCGTTCGTCAAGCGCGTTGCATGTTTCTCGCGTGCAACGCGATATCGATCGATCACGAGACAATGCTCGATCTTATTATTGATGCACACGTGACTCACAAAGCGTTCTTCGGCGTCTTCATAAATAAGGTAATCAAGTTACAGAAGTAGCTTCTCGACCTATGCGCTCATCAGGCAGCTATATATATGTTAATAATTAATATTTCTTAAATTAATCAAGATAATTCACGTTAACGATTCATCAGTACACGTCACGTATAGAGATAAAAATCATCTATAAATTAATTAACTCTAAAAAAATCATATCTTTATCTAAAGATGCTAAATTATAAAGAAATATAATTTGCTTCATTGACGAGATATTAATCGATTTTGATTATTTTTTTAAGTAATAAACAACAATTTGGCGAATTAAATTGCAGTCTTGCAAATTTAATTATATTCTGGAGTATTAACCAGAATTTATTTTCAAATAGAGCTTATCTTCCTGAGTTATTCGCTCCCGTCCAGAACGGAGGGGATTTTATTTCATTTCCATTATCATGATAAATAACGTTAAATAAAATTACAACGAAACGTCACGAAGTCATAAGCGTCAGAGCAACGATAATTTGACCGTTATAATGAGAAATGTAAATAAAGCTTAATACACGGCCGCTTATTGTTCGAGGATATCGGACACTCGGTTGCGCGAATTAGCGATTCGGCAGAATGGGATAAACAAATGGCGTAATTAAATATTCACTCCCATTCCACTGGTTTGTAAATTCGACCGGATTTCGTTCCGCCAACAACATACGACGATACCATTTTTATTTATTTACATGATGACACGTTACGAGCGGAAATTGCGTATTGCCTATATCTCATACGTGCGCGATAGGTATATTATATTTCGCATTACGTTGAATTTTACAACGCGATACCATCGTGTGAGAACGAGGATGTATTTATTTGAACGCGTGCGCCGCAATTAATTCGATTATTTACTTACGCGTTATATATACGTACGCTCTGGTTATTAACTGTCATAATTTGTACGCCAGGAATTTCTACTTTACACTTTGCAATTTTACCAGCTAAAGAGATAATCGCACTTGGTGAAACTACACGTTTCGTGAGCACCGTGTTGTACAAGACGTCCCGCAGTTTGCTAAATGCAGTGTACATACTACATATATCTCTACAGATACATTCTTTGAAGTCAATTATTTCTACGAGTGAAAACATCGATTAATAATTGTGGACTACGGATAATCAGAAAGTTTTTTAAGAATTTTTAACAAGAATCGATTAAAAAAAAATATTAAATTTAATAGTCAATCTACATATGTTACAAAATCACTCTCTATCACAAGAATACCGGTTTTTCTATTTTTTATGCGTGCATTTTATCAGTAAATATCGTCTACTAATCACTTACGCATAGTAATCAAGTATGTAATACTTGTAAATCAGATTTGGAATGTTGAATATACTTTCCATAGACTAAGATTATTAATAAAATAAATGATTATGTATCCTTGACTGATCAAATCTTGTTTAATCAATTTCTCGATCGATTGATCGATTGTTAAAGATGAATGCTATCTTGTTTCTATCACTTCAAGAAAAACTGATGACGAGTTCGACAGTCAATGACAGACTCATCGAGCTTTCTTCAAGTGGATCAATTAAATATTCCGCCACTCAATCAATCTGAACATCTAGTATTTTGCAGTATTAATTAATGAGAGATCTCACATGAAAGTATTCAAAGTAGATCAAGGTGCAAAAATTAAATAATTTTATTGATATTTTGATTTATATTTGTTTTAATGAATTAAGTAACAAAACTTTTTTGTTAATTATAATATATGTATAATAGAATAACAATTCAGCATTTTTATATTTTTTTTAAGAGCAAACATTATTAGAATAATTAAATAGTGTTGTTGCTTAATAAATAAATTAAAAATTCGACCTATATTCTCGTAATCAATATTAATTAAATAATAACAAAATATATTTAATTAATTAAAATTTTCAGTCAGTAGCTTTTATATTTGTTTTTTCACTTTGTATATATCTTAAAAGTTAAGTATTTCTTCTAGTAACCATTACTTCTAGTAACCAATAATATATCTTTCGATTCCATTTTTAAGAGTACGTAAAATATAAGATTATCTATCTAAAAAAAATTTTAATCCCAGTATGAGTAATATGTATTAGAACACCGCTATTTTACGAGACTGTAAATTCACGATGGGAATCGAATTAGAAACAGAAAATCACGGAGCAACAACAATGAATATATTTTATGCAATTGAAACAAAATAACGGTATTGCTAAATAAAACAAACTAAGTAAAATAAATAAAAGGAGGAACTGCATGCAAGCATCGCATGTGGATTTGTATTATCCAGTTTTTGTAAAAACAAACCAAGAGAATGCTATAAGCTAGCGACGAGGTAACATACATAACATATATACATATGTGTGCTATAATATAAGCTATCTCAAAAATAACAAAATTAATAATCAATTGATTGGTTTTATTATTATTTGTAATTTATTATTTATTATTCTAAAAAATTGAATATGACCATTTTACAAGAGAGATACTTGAATGAATTATTCTTTTATGGAAAAATTATTGAGTATCAGAATTATTGAGTATCAAATTCTAGAAGAATATGTGTATATATTGTGCGTGCGCGCGTGTGTGTGTGTGTGTGTGTGTGTGTGTGTGTGTGAATATATATATGTAAAACAATGAACATATATTTAACTCTGATCGATGTTCGTTTCGAAATTTCTTTAACTGATATTTACGAATCCAATGCTTCAAATTAATATATACTTACTTAATAATTGAACAATTTTTTAAAGATCAAACTCTGAGGAATATAAGAAAATTGTAAGAAGTTTCAATCAATTTTTCGCATCATGATTGAAAGAAATGTTCAAAACTATTGAATCTGCAAATATTGATTAGTAATATTAAAAAGAGATTGGGAAATATTAAATAAAATATGATACAAATTGTCAGAGTTCTAGCAATTTATAATTTAAATATAATACTTTGATGTATTCATTTTCATTGCTGTTTGAAATGTAAACGTTTTAAACATCTAATATTTATAAAAACATTTTGCACTTATAACGCATACATATTTTTATGGCGAAATATGTATTGTCAATCGTGATATTATTTTTATATTTTAAAATATTAGCAACACATTGTTTCTTTGCTATTTAAGCGCTGCTTTCTAAAACATCTCACGAAATCCGATATTGTGATACGATCAAACGCATTGGACGGTGATATTAATATTGGAAACCGGATCCACAATAAAGGGTAGACTGGCAAGGAACTCGTAAATTTACGTCGATAACCGACTATAAAAGCATACAGGAAAAGCGTGAGGTGACCGCAGAATAAATCGTTTGGAAAAATATAACAAACTACATGTATATGGAAGAAAAAAAGATTCTGCTTATAAGAGATCTAATTTTTAGTATACAAAGACACCTAATATAGTTAAATATCACAGCTAATTATTTCAATATTAAATTAATGGCTAATTTTAAACGATATTTTATTAAACGAATTTAAAAAGATAAGCGATGTTCGTCAAGCGTTTTCTAATAGCATCAGGAATATCGCGATATGTATTAATATGATATTTTTCGAAAATGAACTACCGTCATATCATAGTGAGAATAATTTCGCGCCAATAGTCCGCGCCTACAACATACCTCGTCGCCAACCATGAAATTCACGCTCCAATAAACAATGCCCATCAATATTCATACGATAAAAGCATGAGTGCTCAAATTTCGACGTAGCTATTACAAGCTGTTTTCGCGACCCCACTCGTACGTACATGAATCCTGGCAATCGTACGGTTATTCTCGTAGAAAATGACAGGATATGTTAATGCAGCCCGTCGCATGCACGGCTACGGTATACCTAATGATTTATAATACGCGACTGCGCGTGCAACTCTATTTTCGCACCGATAATTTGTTTTCGAATATATGTAATAAACAGGATCAAACGAAAATTAATAAAAGCTGAATTCGCTCTTTTCGCGGCTATAATTTCGCTATTGCGACCGTTAAATAGAGAAAAATTGTATGCGAATTAGGTATAATAAATATATGTTGTTCTCTCACATTGCGGGAAATGCGTAAACATGGATATGTCGCAAAACTGAATCTGTCATTATCGAGCAAAAATCGCGATTGAGCGAATGCAGATACTAAACGAAAGAAAATTGCATTATAGACGAATATTACTCTCTCCCACATATTGTAGGAATAAAATCGACATATAACATGGATGTGATAGCAAATTAGATAAATTACTGTTTAGTCGTGTAAATATTTCACATCGACATCATGCAATTGACGACATCATGCAATTGAAACAGGCAATAAACAATGGTAAAACGCAAAAGGCTTTTCGAATTAGTGAAGAATGAATGGTTGAACTACCTCGATCTTATTGATTAACCCGTAATAGAAATACATATTTTTTATGCTATTAAAGAAATATATAAATTTTTAAGATTTACTAAGCTTTCTATTATTGTATTCGTTTAAAAAAAATTAAAAAATTTTTAACTATATAAAAAATTGTAACATTAGCATGTAGTACGATAATTAGCCCACATGATGAATAAAATGAAAATGTGAAAAATAAGATTGTGAAACAAAATAATTTAAAATCATTTTACACTATTTAGGCTTGTTTCACCTTTCGATAAACTTGAGCTCACTAACTCTCTAACTCTCTAACTCTCTAATGCTCTTACTCTTTTACTCTTTTTTTATCTAGACAAATTATCACGTAGTTTATTCGTAGAACGATCACTTAAAAATTAGAAAAATTCCAGAATTACTAAAACATATGTTTCACACAGAAAAAATGATTTTGATGAAGTATCTAAAAATGTAATTAGATACAGATCTGAAAATAATTTTATTGAATCAAAATACAATAGTTACGTAGAATGTACGAACTAATTTCTAGAATGTCAAAACTTTTTGCTTATTATGCTTAGCGTCTTATATAATAATTATGATAATCCAACAAAATTATTTTCAAATCTGTGTCTAGCTAAATTTTTAATACTTCAGCAAAATCGTTTTTTTCTGGAAATTACAAATTAATTTGATTTCCAATAATTAAAATATCTAATATTTAAAGAAGTTGCGACAAGCGATGATATTTTCGGAAAATAACGGTATTGCTAAAAGTAACTTTGTTGGATCATCAAAATAGTTACGTAGGACACTCGAATTGTTGCTAGAATGTCAAAATTTTTTATAGGGTTACTTATTATTATGCTTGAGCGATCCACAAAATAATTTTGATAATGCAATAAAATTATTTTCTAATTTGTATCTAGCTAAATTTAAGATACTTCAGTAAAATTTCAATAAAATTTCAATAAAATTTCAATAAAATTCTTTCTGGAAATTACGGGTTAATTTGATTTTCAACTAATATCAAAATTTATAGAAGTCGCGATAAGTGACGATATCTATTTGAAAAGAACGATATTATTAAAATTTCTAAAAATTTAGCTAGAAAATCTGAAAATAATTTTGTTGGACCATCAAAATAGTTATGTAGGACACTCGAGTTGATCTAGAATATCAAAATTTGTTATAGGATTACTCATTATGTTTGAATGATCCACAAAATAATTTTGATAATCCAATAAAATTATTTTTAAATCCTTATTTAGCTAAATTTTGAATACTTCAGTAAAATTTCAATAAAATTTTTTCTGGAAATTACGGGTTAATTTAATTTCTAATAATTAATATCAAAATTTATATTAGTGTACAACTTTGCTTCCGCCGTTTTCCTATAGATAGCTTTAGCGGTAAGTGGTGGTCGAAATAAATAGATCATAGACGTCATACAATAAACTTAAGCATCTGTCAACATAACCCCATAGAAACATTAGTCGATTTGTGTTTGCATCATAAAGTTATTCTCGATTGAAAATGTCAGTTTACGAGCCAAATTCTCGTCATTTGCGGGAGGTTTTAATTTTTTGCTTCAATATGAAGAAATCTGCGGCTGAGGCTCATCGAATGCTCTCAAATACTTATGGTGAGGCCGCTATTAGTAAAAGAACGTGTCGTGAGTGGTTTCAATGCTTCAAGAACGGTGATTTTGACGTCCAAGGTCATGCTCTATATTTGGTGGGACCAGCTCGGCGTAGTGTATTATGAACTGTTAAAACTGACTGAAACAATCACAGGCGATTGGTATCGAACGCAATTGATGCGTTTGAGCCGAGCATTGAAAGACAAACGGCCGCAATACAACGAGAGACACGATAAAGTGATTTTGCAGCATGACAATGCTCGACCCCATGTTGCGAAAGTGGTCAAGACATACTTGGAAACGTTGAAATGGGAAGTCCTACCCCATCCGCCGTATTCTCCAGACGTTGCTCCCTCTGACTATCACTTGTTTCGATCAATGGCACACGGCTGACCAGCACTTCCGGTCTTATGAAGAAGTAAAAAATTTAATCGATTCGTGGATAGCCTCAAAAGATGACCAGTTTTTTCGACGCGGGATTCGTACGCTACCCGAAAGATGGGAGAAAGTAGTGGCCAGCGATGGACAATACTTTGAATTATAAATGTATAACTAGTTTTTTATAATAAAACCTCGAATTTCGGAAAAAAAACGGCGGAAGCAAAGTTGTACACCTAATAAAAGTCGTGACAATATTTATTTGAAAGAACGATATGTTAAAATTTCTAAAAATTTAGTTAGATGATGCAAATCAGAAAATAATTTTGTTGGATCAAATGTATATGGTAACACACTTGAGCTGGCTGGGAGAATGTCAAAACATTTTGCAACATTGCTTGTCATGCTTTCATGAGTGTCCTACATAATTATTTTGATAGTCCAACAAAATTATTTTCAGATCTGTATCTACCTAAAGTTTTAGATATTTTGGCAAAATCGTTTTTTTTCGTATATTAATATGATTTCATCGATTATTGGTCCATCATTAGAAATATCGTTTCTGCAGAACAACATTATATATCCACTTTACAATAATTTACAACCCATCTTGAAATCAAGATATTATATATACAAAAGGATGGAGGGGTTCACGTGTAAGTCGGTCGGTCGCGCGTGCAGTGCTGGCTTCATAAAAAAAAGGAAAGTCTCGATAAAATCGGGAATAGAGCTATAAAAAAATTTCTCAACGGCGGTCAATGACGGACGACGGCGGAGTGGTCGCATATTTCGTGCTCCATCGATCGGCCGAGAGGATCCCGAGCGAGCGACAAAAGCCAGCTGAGCGGCTGCGACAGCGCGTGGCGCGGAGTATTTAAAACCATTTAGCTGAGCAGTTAATTACGCCAATAATTCCGCCAATGGAATAATAATGCTGATGCCGTCCGTCGAGTCGCGACGCGCGTCCCAATAAATTCGACCGGTGAGAGAATTAGAAAGGCCGAATCCAGACTAGCGCACACGCGACTATGCATACCTCGTGCAATGATATATCGAGCGACGCGTGCCTGTAATGTCGACATTTTGCCTTAATGTATCACGGAGAATACGGTGAGAGAGAAAGAGGGTGCCCTAAAATATCCTCATAAATATACGAAGGTGAAACATTCTCTACCTCGATGATGTTCTGGTGGCGAATATTAAGAAAACAATTATGCCATAAAAAATTAGGATATTGTTACCTTGGATATTATATTTTTCGGTAACTGATGCAAATTTTATAAAGCGCGGATTTTTTTTAAACTTAATTCTATAAATTTTCAAGCGATGTCATTTAAGAAAATGCGTGAACGATCTTTTTTATCTCTAAGAAACAAGACAAAGAAATTAATATCTAATTTTACAAGATATATAAATCAATAAAATTAATATAATTATCCTTTTATTACTTAGCTATAATTTCATTATACATTTTAAATTTTTCAGAATGGATTTCCTTAAAACAATTGAAAATTCATTCCAATCGATCTTATTTATTATTTAACTATAATTTATTTATGTATCGTATTAATTTTTCAGAATAAAATCTCACTCAAAAAGAATAAAAATTCACTCCAATCGAAGTGAAAATCTGAGTGAAAATACTGCCACTCAGAATGGAATGACATTTCATTTTTCATAAGAGTGAATGTTTAACCTCAATCATAGTGAATGTGTTACTCGCTTGGAGTGAAATATCAGTCAAGCAAGTGATTTCATCTATAGAGCGTTCCGTTTCACGCATGATGCACATCATTTATCCTTATTGTTTACCAAATGTTAAACAAGGATAAATGATGCATCGTGCGTGAAACAGAACATATCCTAAGAGTTTTAATCTAAAAAATATTGTTGTTAAACTCAATAAATATAGATTCTTATTAACATTTTATTTTTAGAAATGTTGTCGTTATTTTTTACACATAATATACGACAAAACATAATGTCAACACGATGATCAATATGTGATTTATTTATTAAACTTCTTGCATTGTTTTTATAGATTATAGTGATGTAGAATATTTCAAATTCATGCCTTAATTTTACGAATAAAAATATTCACTCCACAACATAGAAGAATTCACTTTATACACATGAAAAGTCACTCTAATTTGAGCGATTTGATAATCACTTCATTTTTTGAGTGGAATTTCATTTTCAAGAAATGTAGAGAGTACGAAGGGTATCATTTGTCTATTGAGGCATAAGATAATGATATGTCTTCTAAAATCTGTGGAATTCCAGAAGCAGAACATGATCCCATCAGCATAATGTTGTGTCTCCGAAATATTAATAAGTCGCGTTAAATTATACTTTCTAATCAGCAATGAACATTAACCTATATTGGAATACGAGCGATTAAATAATTGACTACGATAAGAAATTAGCATGAAACGGGCATTAAGTCGATCCAATAGCCTCATTCGATATTTAATATTTAATTTATGATAATTGTTATTATACTCGACCGCTTAGATTTTTAATGCGTGCAAATTGTTCGCGGTATCGCAATATAAATTAAGGAATAACACGCAACAGTACATACGGTACGGCGGAGATAACAACATTATTAACATTATTAACAAAAAAAAGTACTTCCCAATACTTGCGAGGCAAAAAATTGTTTGTTATTTTCATGCTTTTATTAAATTTTTTTAATTTTATTTAATTAAATTAAATTCATAGTATAATAATCGCTATTAAATGAATTTACTTAAATGCGAAATAAATGAACAGTTATATTTTTATTCCCCATGCCTCCATGCGTTTCTGCTTTATTTTTATAAAATACTGTCCTTTTAATTCGGCTCTAATTAGGATCTTTTACGTGAAGTTACGTTTTTTTTTATTTCTTTTTTGCACATTACGTGCACATCTCGGCTCAAATGGATTCACAGAGTTAGATATCAAAAATAAAAATTCTATCCTGTTCTCTCTCTCTCTCTCTCTCTCTCTCTCTCCCCCTCTCCCTCTCGTTGGTATATTCTAGAGCATAGCATTTTTCAAGTTCTTTCGGTCGTAGTCCACAGTAGAAAATACATTTCACATAACGAATCAGTACGTACACATACAAAAATTTTATGAAAGCATATTACTCTTGCTACATGCAATAAAGTAGAAACATGACAATGTTAATATAAAATACGATTTTACGAATAAAAATGTAATGAGAAAAAAAAAGTTACACGAGAGTGAGATATCGGAAATATGCTGAATGTGAGCATTGCGATAAAAAAAACGTTCTCTCTCGATTAGATTACGCTGTAAAGAGAATTACTCGATTTATTGATTTCCATGTAATCCGGCTTATTTTAGTATTAGAGTCAAATCCTGTTGTCTCTTTCGCTAAAATCCATCTTTCTTTTCATCACTTCTATCATACGAATTTCCTGTGGCACGTCAAAGTGAATCTCGTTTGTCTTCGTCACTCGGGATCGAGTTCGATATATTATTCTCTCTTCTTCTCTCCTTTCTCTTTTCTCACACAATCTTTATCATACTCCTATCTTTTTTTTTTCCTGTTCTTTGAAATACAGTTGATCTTTTCGCAATCTCGATGGAACTTTACCGAGATTTGACCTACTAAAGCATATGTTAAGTTTATCATCGACTAAGCACTAATTGTAAGTGCGAAAACAGGAAAAAAAAGCGAATGGAGGTACTAAACAGAAATAGTGAACGAAATCGTTTGAATTAACGCTAGCACACGAAATTCAATCGAATTTTCGTTCTTTGATCTACACATAGCGAAGGAGAAACATTTAAACGATCAAATCTATCATGAAATGACCCTTGAGCATTTAATTAATCGCGTTAATTAGGATCGATTGTTAAAATTAGTTAAATTTTTTTTCTTCGTCTACATATCATTAGATGAATTATATATGGAGAGAATAATTTTGCTGAAGTATCTAAAAATTTAATACGATACAAATCTAATAATAACTTTGTTGGACTAGTAAAATAATTTTGCAGGACACTAGAATATCAAATTACTAGAATATCAAAATTTTTTATAGATGTTCATCATACTTGAATTTTCTACATAATTATTTTTATAGTCAACAAAATTATTTTCAGAAGTGTATCTAGCTAAATTTTTAGATATTTCAACAAAATCGTTCTTTCCATAATAAAATTTTTTTTGTGCACGCAATACAAAAGTCATGTTTTTACACCTGAAACAATTATTCGAACGATTCTTAGAAAAGTTTTCTTCAGATGCTAAAAAATTTCACTATTAAAAGATTCAATATTTTTTTGTTTAACATACATTGCATTTTCTTATTTTTTTATTAATTATTTACAGAAATCTAATACTGGCCAATATTGAAAGACAATAATTAATTACTTATTTTAAATATTAAAAACTGTGTGTCTGTTCAGTACTTCTAGTATTTTAAATAAATAATTAGTTACTGTTTTTTAGTAATAAATTGGTTAGTATTAAATCGATCAATATTAGATTTCTGTAAAAGTTAATAGAGATAATACAAATAACTTTCGATGGAACGCACACTTACACTTAAATGAAAAGAAGGAAATTTTTTATGATTGGAATTTCTTTCTCGAGAAATCTTGCATGGAAATGCTTCTCTTGCTTCTAAGAAAATAATGAGTAAATATGGACTTTATATTGTCGGCGCTGTGAAATTTTCTCTTTGAATAAAATTCTTCGCTATTTTCAATGCAAGCAGTTGCCGTGGAAGAGCGTCACGCACTTTACAATGATAAAAAGAAAAGATTATTCGAAATTTTAGAATAATAATATAGTATTAAAGAAGAAGCAGAACAATTTAAAGCAGAGCAATAGTAAAATAAAAATAAAATTTATTAAGATTCACTCGAAGGTAGAATAAATCTATTATCATTAAGAATGATTGATACCATATACATATACACATGAAATAATTCTATATTCTAATATGAATGTTATCGCGTTTCATAATTTATAAAGTTCTCTTCCCGGACAAAAATGTTTCTTATATAATTATATATAAGTATATAAAATTATATATAATTATATTAAAAAATTGATTTTATATATTATATATAATTATACATAAAATATATCCATATATATAAAACATTTTTTCCCGGATTATCATTATTTATTTATTCAGGAACATATGAACAATATTAATTGGAAAATAACACAACATTCTCAATCATTACGGCACATAGATTGGAATTTGCACATGATTTCGATTGGGAGAATATTAAAATTTTGGATACAGATAGGTTGTTAAACAAACGACTAACAGCAGAAATGATTTACATACATAAACAGAAAAATGACAAAAAAATCTTAACGTACAAAATGACACAGAATAAACATTCTTTCATAGTTTTATTGAAAGTCTATTTGTGTTATTGTATTTCAGTAGATAACCGCGTTATCAACATCGCATAATATGTCAATTTTTAATCCATCCATGTAAATTTTTAATAAAATTTTTAATAAAATACCATCAGTCTAATTTCAATCTTATTTATTAAATAATACCTTTGACGTAATAAATTGGGAAATTTAATGGACAATTTTGACATATGAATGCAAATATACTTTATCCACAGTTCACATTAAGACGAACAATATTTCGAAAGTAACATAATCTAATTTTCTAAGAGTAATTAACGACAATCTTTGTACATATTATAGTTCATTAATGTATTTGCTGAAGAGAATCAAACAAGAATCGAAATTCTTATTTAATTATTATATACAATAAAACTTATTGCATCACATCCAGGATTGGTTCTCAAAGGCTTGTTTATTTCCTAATTGATTTAATTTATTAGAGCCTATAGAATTTCTATTGTTTTATTAATTATTTATAAGGATTTGCATGATTGCACAACGTCTGATAGTTACGCAAAACTAACTTACTTTTAATATTTTATACAAATTGCGACAACGATGAGAAATTATAATCGATTGCAAAAAAAGTTGGACATTATATTATCCTACGAATATAAGTTTGTATTTTTTTGAATATATATTCTCATTATTTAGGCCCAGTACACCAATGTTACTTTGATTTTAAGGAAGGCTTAAAATTTTGTCTCTGTCTCTTTTTCGGCTTTAAAATGAGTTTTAAATCTCGCTTAAATCGCTGGTGCAATCGGGCCTTAGTTCTTTCAATAATTCCTTTTTGTTAAATTAAAAAAAATAATAATATTTTGCTACGTTAAAATTCTATACTAAATAGTAGTTTCTATACTAAATAGTAAATATACAAATATTTACTTTATTTGCATTTAGATTAAACAATTATATTTTTAAGCAATAGCTTTATTTCTTTTAATTTTTTAAACCTATAATTACATAATTATACATAATTATGTACATACATACATATATATATATTTTGCTTCTGTCTTTTTACGACCCTTCTCTCCATTATTTCTCACAAAAACACATTATGGATAAATATGTGTGCGTCTTTTCTCAATGTGAATTCATTAAACCCAAATGATTGCGTATCATCCTTGCCAGAGTGCAAATCTTGCCGCCAAATGTCACTCCAGCAGCTCCAGCTGACAAGTGGCAGTTGAGGCGCGGCGGTGCGTCGTGAGTCACATGCTCATTGTTGATGTCGCGTTCCGTTACTCCTTATCGCTTTTTTAACAATTTTTAACTGCAAGAATTTATCGAGATTGTGATAGTGCAAAACGTCGCGTTCATTGCCATCGTTCTGGTACTCTTATAATGGAGAACAATTGTGAAATAATATCTACGATAACGAACGGCACTCATCATCGACGTCGTCGTTATCGTTCGACGCTCTGATAGACACAAAAATTTGAGATATCTACGAAGATCCAAGACAATCTACCAATCATCGAGATCGTCGACAAGTGGCACTTGTAACGAAATGCCACAGCGCGTAAAATGTTATCATAAAACGAATTGTCGTGATGACCTCGCGCATTTTGAGGTTAAACCCGCCGTTCTTCACATACTTGCCACGTTCGTGCCATCGGCGGGAGCCCTAACTCCTTGGAACCAGCCGCGCTGGACACAAAAGAGCGCGATGATAATGGCGTTCTTGCAACGATAACTGCATTAATTGCTACCTCATTGGAGGAGCGATAATATCAACCTAAACGTGGTACGTTATCTTGTTTCAGTTATTGTGCAACATGGCTTTGTTGCGATACTCGTGGGTCTTGTTACTACCAGGTGAGATCAAGAAAGAAGCATAAAGAAGTATATACAATCCGCTAAACACAAAGAAAGTAATAGTAACATTACATCATAATATTATAATCTTTCATTAATATAAATATGTAGAATCATATAATTTATAGTTTTATAGTTTTCCATTCATCAATATAAATATTTAACACTACATGACAATACTATAATTTTCCACTCATCAATATATATATGAATATAATATACATAACAATTACACAGTCGTGTAATTGTTATGTACAACATATGTTATATTCATATATTAAAATTCATTGCCAGTGCTGAAAAATCTATATTTGCACTTCAGATTTTCAGCACTGATAGTAAATTTTGGAATATGGTTCATATAGTTAAATAGGAAATTATAATAATTTATGTAATGTTATTATTAGTTTGTGTTTAGTAGGAATGTTCTCATTTTCATTACTATAGATTACATGTCGTTCATATTTACAGTTTTGACATGTGTTCAGGGAGATCATGTCCTTAGGGCATCAACACAGGATTTAAAAATACAACTCAATCAGCAGAGCTCATTCAACTTATCACTAACGTGAGTAGCTTGTTATGCATCACTAACATGAGCTATTACATTGAATTGCACTGTGGATATCGTCCAATACTTATACATTTTATTGGCTATTGAAAGTTGTAATATGAGCTGTTGTATTGCTTTTAGGGACATGTATATGTTGACAGTGCTGCTATAGGATACTTTCTAGCAAGAGATACAAATGACACAGTGTAATTCATGAATTATTTCATCTTTATTTAATATTATCAAACAACAAGGATATAACAATTCATTCTATTAACAATTCATTCTATTCTAATTTAGCCACAATAAAAAGCACAAATGATAGCAACAGGGAATTACACACAGACAATAGATTTTAACCTACAGAAAATGCTCTATTGATACAATTTCTGATAGGTTGAAATCCATACACAGCACAGAATCTTGCAGCAATATTGCTGTAATATTTAGTGTAATGTTGCTATAATATTGCTGGAATGACCTGTGCTATATGAGAATTTATTGTCTTGTTTCTATTGTCTGTATTTTTCATTGGTTTGAGAGCTTATACTTCTCTTGCTGGAAAACATCCATAGTTATTACTTATGTCTGTGAGATAAATTAAGTACATTAGTAGAAACCTTTGTTGTATATATGCATGATAAAAAATTCTTTAAAACTAATATATTTGTGTTCACCTTCACCCACATTAAGCTTGTATTAATTAATCTAAGCATGTCATGGCGACAGAATTCGTTTTGTCCTTCTTTATACTCTAAAACTGATAACAACAGACATCTAATGACGTTAAAATGTAATATTGTTTTCGGACTTTATATTTTATCATTCAATTACAGAATGATAAATCAATGATAGCTTGAATGATAGGCTTATGTCAATAAATGTGCTTCAGAATTGTATGCGTATATATTAAACAACCATGCGTATATACTAAAAAGAGATTTTTTACTAGCCACATCTTACTTTACAGAGAACCGTTAGAATCTGATAGCAGACCTGCAGTCGTTACGATAGATGTACAGCATCCTGATCTGCTATCTACAAACCCATCAAACTTTTCTATTATACCGGGAGACTCAAAAACAAACTGGATTATTTATGTTAAAGGCCTGAGCGCAGGTCATTTGATTGTTAGTGCTAATGTAACCCCTAGAAATATCACGGAGTAAGTATAGGAATGTTTTATAGAAATTTTTCGAGCTCTTTTTTTTACATTTTGATTTAACATTCCAATCGGCTGTTAATATTTTAAATAATATTTTAAATAACATTTGATTACGAACGTATATTTACCATTTGATATAAACATTCATAATCAAGTATTGTGAAATAATAAACAGCGAAATACAGAAACCTATGGCACTGCTTTCGTTCCCTTCTTATCTTCGATTAATTTTGAAAAGATCAGTGTAAAATTCACGTTCCATTGCACTAAGACTGCTAGCTAAGATTGCCCAGATAGCCTCTTGACCTAAACTTGTCAAGCTGTAACTTAAAGTTTCATTAGTCTGTCTCCAGATGTTGAACAGATTATTTCCTTCAATTGCAGTGTCTAATAATTGCCGTGTCTAAATAATTTTATAACTTTTTATAATTTATTTATAAATAATTTTAATATTTTTGTAATACTGATAAGAAAGTTATTAAATATATATCAGTGATGAAATATCTGCAAATTTTGCTACCGGAATCAATGCTACTATATTTATTATTTAAACTTATTAGTACTTTTTAAAATCAGTTTTCAGAAAGTTGTGTGAAATAAATTTACCTCGAAATTTGCAATTATTATCAAAACTGTTGAAAAATGTCTATGTATAAAATTATTATTATACCGCGAGATCAGTTACATAATATCGATTTAAAGTGAGCAAATTCTATTTCTGTTTTTATTTAACATATTTTTTAAAATAATATTTTAACAGTGTATATAAAAAAAATAATTTGTATATCTCTTTTTAGTTTCTCCCAAGCATTTGTTAGAATAACAATAGAGAAATCAGATACATTATATCACATCAGTGCTGTGGTTGGATGGATATATTTTTTAGCATGGAGCGTAAGCTTCTATCCACAAATCTATATTAATTATAAACGTAAAAGTGTTGTGGGTCTTAATTTTGATTACGTGTCACTAAATCTTGTCGGTTTTCTTATGTACGCACTGTTCAATTGCGGCCTATACTGGATACCTGAGATTGAGGTAAGACATTGCTTTGCTTCTATATTTTGCAATAAAATAAAAGAGAGAGAGAGAACGGTAACATTGAGATATTTTTATAAATAAATAATTTTTAATAAGAATGTGAAATAAAAATGCGCGTATTATGACGATCAATTAATTTATTAAAATATTTTCAGAAAGAATATTTCGAACGATATCCAAAAGGCTTGAATCCTGTACAAATCAATGATATATTTTTTTCGTTACATGCAGTATTTGCTAGTATAATAGTTATCGGACAATGTTTTATTCATGAGGTAATTAAATATAAAGACAGCACATATTTAAGAGGATTCTAAAGTCTGAAGTCACCAGAGACCGCTGTTTTTCCAACGCAATCCATAATACACGCAACATAATAATCGCACGTTCATGTCAATTTTCGTATAACAAATTCATCGCGATAAAGCGTCTAAGTCTAATTCTAAGAACTTGACGTTATTTATTCGTACAAACTACGTGTTTGTGGATTATTATTTTATAAGTAGGTTGCAAAACTCCTGTACCAAGCAAATGTTGTCACTTGACAGCTTGAGACGCTATGTTATACTAAGAAATGGTAAAAAATATATTAATTTCGAAATTTTTAGTCGTTCTTGACCTCGACCTTATAGATACGTATTAACGAGAAAAAAGTATTTGTTATATAAAAATTATATGATTTAATTGGTAATATAGACGACTTTAGGATCCTCTTAAAGTAGCTACTTGTAAAAATTGAAATTTGATCGTATTTATTTTTACTTCAGACTGGTAATCAAAGAGTATCAACGACTGCACGTATTATCCATGGGATATTTGCGACTTTTATACTATTATCTTTGATATTATCTGCCGTGAAGACAATCCAATGGCTAGATTTTCTCTATTACTGTAGCTACGTTAAGCTTAGCGTAACGCTTATTAAATACGTACCGCAAGCATTTTACAATTATAGGAGAAAATCCACTGTCGGCTGGAGCATAGGAAATGTATTTTTAGATTTTACGGGTGGCATTTTATCAATGCTACAGATGATACTCAACGCTTATAACTATGGTAAACATGCAAATATACAATTAAACTTACTTTTGTATATAGAATGCGTAAACTAATGTTTATAAGATATTAACGTCATAAATTTTTATCTCAGATGATTGGGAGAGTATTTTTGGAGATCCAACCAAATTCGGTCTTGGATTCTTTTCTGTGGCTTTTGATGTATTTTTCTTAATTCAGCACTATGTTCTGTACAGGTATGTATACATGCATACTTTAATATTGCTTTTGTGCTTTGCATCCAATCTTTTTTATCAAATAATTTTTTTAGAAAGCCTGAACCTATGCTAATAATAAAATAAAAATAATACTTTGCGAATTAAGCTTTTATATAAAATCTAATGATTATGTATTAAGATTTTTTATGCATGTAGAAAATGGAGATGTTGACTGATCTTTTTTTGTATTGCACTTTTTTATTATCCATTAAGCATTATTAATTGCATGATTTTATTAACTATTAATATAACAGCGGACTTCATATTTCATTATTCGTATTATTCTAATTACATTTAATTGTATAAATATTATACACAATGAGAGATAGTATGTTAAACATTAATACGAGAATAGAATATCCATTTATGATTGAATTTCTTTAATCGCATATATATGTATGCCATTTCATCTTATTTATTTAGTGAGCTATGTAATTGTAGATATGACGTAGAGCAAGACTTTGATTTTACAGACATAACGATGAGAAGATGATTGACCTGAATGGCAGAATATAGCGACTCTTCGACGAGGACTTAATTTCCCTTCCTTAAAATCTTTTTCTGATTCATATTTTATATAGATTTTATATAGATTTTATATATTCATATAAATCTTTGCACGAATTTTATCATTATTATGTACATAGGATGTAATATTGTAGATAGAATATAAAATTTAAAATGCGTAAAAACGAATATACATCAACATGCGCGATATCAAAAGATATGCAAATTTTTATATATTTTTTTTTTCTTCTCAGTATTGATATTTGAAAATATTTCATAAAGAATGTTTTTAAAAAATTATATAAGTAAAAGGTTTGTATATTGCGCGCATCTGCAATATAAATAATTTTTACTTTTATAATTTTTATTAATAAATTTTATTTTAAGTCGAAAACATATATGAATTAATATCATAGCTGTGACAAAAAATATTTATATTTTTTCTAAACATTATTTTAAATATGATTTTTTATTAAAAATATTTAAATTAAGAAGATAGTAAAAATTACTATTTACTAAAAAATAATTCTAATATTGAATTGGAACAGTATCGAAATAAAAATAAGAAGTGAATGATGCATCTTACGGGAAATTTTGCACAAATAAACGTATTTTTTATAACATTTATCAAATAAATTATATAAAATAAAGAATCGTATTTAATATTTAATTTTAATATTTAATATTTAACATTGAATATAAAATAAAAACACAATATTTAAAAAGAAAATAATATATGGACATTGAAAGATTTTTTTAATGTAGTTAAATTTTTGTTAAAGAATCAGAGAATTATATTAACGTTACAATAAATAATTATTATTGACGTTATGATAATAAAAATAATATTTCATGGAGCCAATATTTATCTCAATATGAAATTTCATTATTTTCACACGGTCCCATTTGTTTCTTACGCATCAAACTAAATCCCCACTCAAGATAATTACAGATGATATTTTATACTAATGTGATATTGACACATTATATTATATCCCCAGTATAATATAACGTTATATTTTATTTGGTTGTCGTACGATAAATGTAAAAAAGGTTGATCATTCGCATGAGGCATGTACGCGTTTATTATTATTGTTGTATTATACATTAAAAAGATTTAATTGTTGTAAGTTTTGTAAATTGCACGGTGGTAAAAAAAATGTGATTTTATAGCTATAACTTGGGAGAATAATCGTCCGAATAGATTTGAGTACCAAATACGATTGTGCGTGCCATTTCGTGTCGAATGTGTGAAATTGTATGATTTTATTTTCATTAATCCGGGAATAAACATCTATCTTAGACAGCACATGTCCACAATCGGAACATAAGACATTTTAAAGTTTTTTAAAACTTTTGTGATATAATGTTTATGCTCAGAGAAAGACATAAAGGTTGCAACTATGAAGATAATAACTATACAAGTTTTGTATGTAGAATTAATATATATAGTTGAATAAATTAATATACATAAGTGAATATACTATTGAATAAATTACTTTATATATTGCAATAATTATAAAATGGTTTGTTTATTTATATACAAGACATAGTCGTGGCAATTATAAAAAACGACTTAATGACGTTTTTAAGACATTATATTCCGATTGTGTACATGATGCTGCTTGGAATATCTTCATTTTCTCGTTTCGAATGCATATACAACAACAACATCTAAAAGATTCCATCGGTAAATATAAGCCCCATTATTTTTTTATGTAACATTTGTTATCCCCGAGATAAATAAATGAATCGATTGAAAAGTTTCACGACAGGAGTTTAATCGCGAAATTAAGGGGTTTTTGAGGAAACAGAGAGGGATTAAAATTCTTTTCAGATAACGCTATTTCATTTGAATGTGTAATAATCGAGGTAATAACTATTCATGTCGAATAATTATGAATATGTATATGCAGATGAAGTTTCTTGTACATATCTTTTAAACGATCTGTAACTATAAAATAAAAATGAAATTGCCAGTGCCCATCCGGAACTCTCTCTCTTTTTACTGCCAGTAGGAATTGGCCATTTTGATTCCCGAATTAATCTAGGGAATGAATATATATATTTTGAAATGACATGAAAATTATAAAAGTGAACAAATTCGCTAGATAATTTATAATTTTATTGGTCAACACATCTAGTGAATTTTGCTTACTTTTGTAATTTTGAAGATTTTTCAACTTTTTTCAATTCGCAAACGCTTAGCATATATCTTTTTATTAAATACTGTCAAAACATGCAGAAATAAAAAGTGAAGTTCCAATGTTTTATTTTTATTTTATTTTGTATTTTATTGTATTAAAAATTGATAAGGACATGCAATTGATTAAAATAAGAGTAAATAATATAATTTAGATAATTTCACAATTTTTAAAATACTTTTTACTTAGCATCTCATTCGTTTTTTTGCTTCTTTTTATATTTTTTTAAATTTTCACGACATACTTGGAAATTTTTGCGGTACACTAGTTAAAAATAGAGATCTTCTAATCTGGCCATGACAAGAGATTTAACATTTTTGATAAAAAATTGACTGATATGATTTATCTCATTCTGCAATGATGCGAGAGAAAAAAAATGTGCTATCTCGCGCTGACTATCGCGATTTGATAAAAAAATGTTAGACCGATCATACATATGCTATTTCATGGTCAGACTATAATTGTTTTCTTTTAGGAGATAGTCGACACAAATATCATCTTATCTGTTATTCATTGTATTATTCGATGAAGACCAACACTGATAAATTCATAAAATCCAATTATACCTATATAATTTGAATTATTTGTAAACATTTTTATAATACTGCTCTTATTCAATATATTGTTAATTTAACTAATACAATGAAGTTAAATAATTTAAAGATTAGCAAACGTAAATCAAATTCTGTCCTAGATTCAATTCTGTCCAATTTAATTTTATCCTATTGTTTTTTGAATTCTTACGACCAATTCTAATTGATTGTAATCAAATCGATTACTGCATATCTAAATTGTTTCACTTATTTTCTTCCACCATGATCAAACGTAAAAAAAATTTTGTCTATAAAGTAAACTATAAAGTAAATAAATCTATCATAGCCAAAAGTGCGGTCTTACGTTTTAGAATGCTCGACCATAATTGGCGATATCTTAAAACTTTTACGTGTGATATAATTTATTAATAATTTAGTTTATTATTTATTAAGTACATACGTTAATATAAATGTTGGTTACTTCGAAATTAATTACAGAAATTGATTAATTTTGACACACATGGAAGTTAAAAATAACAATATATTATTCAAAGAATTGGGTTATTATTGCTTCTTTGATATATAACATCGAAGAATGGTTATTTGTGTCAATTATGCTTTCTAAAAGAAAAACAGTCTTTAATCAAAGAGTCCTTAGTTTAAAAACCCTGAAATCACAATCGACCTCCAGTTCATTAACTTGACTAATTCTACTAATCAGCTTAACACACATTGTTTTAACGACATTTGGAAGATTTATGCTCTTCCCCATTCCTTTTCCCGAGCGTGCTGGGAGATCACGAATCTCCGTGATCGTCGCTCGCCATTCTCAATGTGCTTAAAAAAAGTGTCGCAATTCCTTTCCTTGCAGGAATCGCGCGGATTATGCTGAGCTACCCGGCCATTGCCAGGAGGAGTCCGAGGGCGCGTACAGCGCATGAAAATACGAAAAGTCGCTTATCACATCGCAAAATCATCGTCCCCTTGTCAGAACGCTTAAGAGTAATACTCGTCGCAACGCACCCTCCTCTCTTCGTCGTACGGCACACGCACGATATCCCATTTGCGTTTCGCGAGAAGAGGACGTGGATAGCCATCCACATCCTTCCGCTTCTCGATCAGAATCAAGGTCGAAGAGGAGTGACTTACCCCATCAAGTTAAATCTTCCGTCGCCTCTCCCGACAGTCGTGGCACTTCCTTCACCGTCTTGTGGAGACGCACGATTGCCAAACTCTACCGATCGAGCCTCCTCTCAGGACGAATCGCACGCAAAAAGCACTCACCACCCGTGTGTGTACACCGCACCGAAAGAAACGCATAGACTGCCGGAATCGGTAGCGTCGATTACCGCTCATTTTAAACATATTTCGATAATCGCAATTCGATTGTACAGTAGCGCGCGCAGTCGTCGCCGTTCATTCATCGCGTCTGAACGCCACGTGATCGTCCCGATGATCCAATTGCGCAGAGCTTCAAGTCGTTATGTTAAGTCGCTCATCTCGTCGATAATCTCGGCAGGTAAGCTTTGTTTCATCGTCTCCGTGAGGTTTTCTCATTGTTTTATGAATGTAAATACACAGTGATTTAATGAGCGTGAGTAGAACTTTAAATGATCAAATAAGTAACGTGTCACTATGCTCAATATTGCCAAGCATGGATGACATAACCTATAAAAAATGTCTGTAAACACCAATATCTATTTTATTAATATCAATTTAGATTAATTTTAATCTCAGTTTAATTTACTCTTTATCTCTTTCTAATTCAATTAGTTAATTTTAATTTTTCTTTGTTCAACTAATTCTTTATCTCTTTCTAGTTGTAACAATTTAAAAAAAAGATGAAGAGCAAATTGAATCGAGATTAAAGTTAATCTACATTGCATTGATGGAAACTAGTTCTTAGAAATTAAAAAGAAGATAAAAAATAAATTAAACTAAAATTAATTTACATTGATAATAAAAGATATAAAAATAATAGATCAATGTAACTTTACACTCGACAATAGAAATGTAATATAATATATTGTACATAATAGTTACATTGTTAAATGTGAAGTTAATAAATTATAACATTAATGTTGTATTACTTTTAAGTTAGTGTTGATAGGGATGATATTCGTGTAGTGAAGTATTTAATAGTGAATTCAGTTACTTGTATTAAACTACATTGATGTATATTAAATGCTGCTATAAATTAATAGAGAAAGTAAATGCATATGAAACAGTTTAAATGATTAAAAATCTAATAATGATATAATCTAATAATGATATGTTGTATTTTGTCATTTAACAGAATATATAATTTCATTGTCATACATGATATACGTTTATCATTTTATTTATTATGCCATTGCATTCAGATATTTTACATAAAATAACCTTTAATGTGCATTAATTCGATGTAGTACGAATGATCAAATTCACCATAATAAAATATATTTTTTTAATCATTGTACAAATAAAGAGAAAATTGTCTTTGACAAGACTGTTTTTTGAAATTGTAACTTATAAGAGTTATCTCCAATATTATTTTAAAGTTATTATTTTGTAATCAAATTATATTTGTGAATGATTTAGACGAACGACTCTCTGAAGCTAACGTCAAAATCTGTAACAGTTATTGATATTAACTTCATAAGATCTATTTAATATATTTATTAAAAGGCATTAGTTAATTTCAAGAAATTAAAATGTATTCGTAAAAAAAAACGAATACTAAGATTATTTTAATAACAGTAATTCAAATTTGCAAATGTAACATAAAGAATATAATTAAATGGGTTTTTAGATTCACTGTCAGCTCTCCATATAAGATTAATAAAATAAAATCAATAAATAAGTTAATCAGAGTTTGATCAGAGTCGCCTTGTCATCATGCAAATATGTAAAATGAATTTTATATTCTGGATAATATTAATAACCTTGTAAGCTACAAAAATATTTCCTTATTTCAGAATGATCACTTCGCTCGCACGAATTGGCAACTCTGTGACTGTCTTGCAGAGAAGTTTTAATTGCTGGACGGCGGCGATAACGAAGAAGCACAGATCAATACACGAACGAACGTATCCTACAACACTCGTTTTTTCTGATGGTAGTAGTATAGAGATCGAGTATCATGAGCCACGGAAGATAATAGTTCTACCGCTGAATCTCGCGGAACTTACAGAGGCAGAACAGAAGCAGAGACTCGAAATGCGTAAGCCGAAAAGTAAAATAGTTATAGTCGAAGAACTTGAGGATAACTTCGATGAAAATAGATATCTCAATTTTAACAAGTGATTACGTCTCAACTCATTTGAAATGTACTATAAATATATTATAAATGTTATTTGTGTGAAAATATGTATTCATTGAAATCTCTGAAGGTTTTATTTTTTGTCTAATGTAATGTTTATAGATAATTCTATATATTCATAGTAGATATTACTGTAAACTTTTGTAATATACTAAAATATATCATAATTTAATAACAAATAGATTTAATTATTTCTGTAATTATTGAACAGTACTGTAAATTATACTTATGATAAAATATAATATGTTACATATGAATGTTGAACTGATACAAGTGATGTTCCATATAAATACAGATTTCCAATCTTTATAATAATACAATATAACAGCATAAAAAATAAAATTCTACATAACGCGAAGACATAATGGTCATTACTTCTGTGCCTATCCCAATCCATCTTTCTCGCTATTGCTTAGATTGAAATTTAATAAAACATATTTTTCATAATATAAAGGGAATTATACACATGCATGAAATAAACGTAATAATTCCTTGAGTTTTTAAAAACGACCTTGAACTTGTTGCAAAAGAAAGTAGACTATACGCCACGGAAATCGAATCGATTATAGGCTTCATACCGCTTTCGAATAATATTCCTTTCTCATTGAGCAATAATCGTTTGAATAAACTTGTTTCACATCCGCATGAGGGGGCTTTGTAGCCAGGCGAAGTGAAATTCCTCATAACGCGTGACGGATGTGGGCAAATTATAATAAGCTCCTTTTCTCAGGTTAAACGGAATTTTATCGTCTTGATTCGTATGCATTGCATTTTGTTGATATTTTACTGTTTGTCTTACATTACATCAGATACATTTTTACTGACATAAAAAGAAATTCAATTATCATTTGTAGCGTTTATTTATATTATTTGTATCATTTGTATCATTTATATCATTTATATCATGAGCATTCTTCAGGAGACAGGATTTGTTGAGGACTACGATTGATTACAGGTCATTGAACGATAGAATATTTTTTGCGTAAGTAGCACACGTGCCTTATCATTTCTATGATATGTTGCGTGACAAAAGAGGGTTCGCTATGACCGACGTCGATGTCGTTTGTTTTAGAACGATTTCCTCTGCGACGACTTTCTCCGATTCTCACCTTCGCGCACCAGCACGCACTTTTCGTCGTCCTCACGCTAACCGTAAATAATTACTTGACGAAACGGCGGATGAACTTTCAACGACGTGCAAGGACTGAAAGTCTTATCGTCGCAGTGAAGGCGCGGGCAAGCGAAAGTGATGGATTGGTGCGAATCATTATGATCGATGATTAAAAACAACTTTGCTCGAGAAAGGCGGATGTGGCAGATGTGTTGCAAATTTGTCACAATCTCATCAAATAGTGAATAGTATCTGCACGGAAGTTGTAAAGCTCATTAACAATCGAGCAATTTTTTGTTATTTGCTGTGGCTGACTGTTTTTAATGTACATCAACTTGTAGAAATATCTTGTCTACAATGAAGCGATCACAGAAACATTTGAGTATTGTTTCCCATCTAATTTCTCATATTTCTAGCAATTGGTTTTTTTTTTTACAGAAATCTAATACTGACCAACGTAATATTAAAAGACAGTAATTAATTGCTTATTTTAAATATTAAAGTCACTGTTGTTTTGTGCTCTTAGTACTCAAAACAAGTAAGCAATTATTATCTTTCAATATATTGGCTAGTATTTATAGAGTTTTTGTAAGGGTAGTCCAAACTGAAGAAATAAAGTATCCTAACGGAAAAATTTTACGAAAAATACTACATAGATAAGATCTTAGAAATTCTTAATTTTTCATAGATATTCGTAGTGGAACGTAAAGCATTGTTTGTTTGAAAAACCAAGAAATCTTTCGCCTTCAAACGACACTCTACGTTCCATTATAAATATCTACGAAAAACTAAAGACAAACAATATCTTTCTAAGACAAATAATAATATAAGCATAATGTGATGTGGATAACTACGGATTTAATTTTTTTTATTCTTAAGTAATAAAAAATAATAAAAAATAATAAAAAGAAAAAAGCGTGAGTCTGACCAAGTCGGTATTTTTTACTAAATGTATTTTTTTTCGTAATGTAAAAATTAGTAAATCAATTTTTTCATTTTTCATTTAATTTCTATTGTAACTGTTTTATCTTGAAAATTTCTCAACAAGCATTTTGTTTCACGTTACTGCATACATTTTTCGGCATATATTTCAACATATATTTTATAGTTGATTATTGCATAACGCGTTTGGATCGCATTGGATAAATGCATTTGTTTTCATCATACCATATGTATTGTTTTGATAAAAATTAAAGAAAGCGTGATCTAACATGTCGATCCGAACATAATTATGGCGAGTACTTTCGGCCACGGTGAAATCATCGTTGCGACAGAAGCGAGAAAATTTGTTGTTAAGCAACTACAGATCGTCGAATATACTGTAACGCGTTCAGCATACGATGGCATCGCCGATATGGTTTTTGATTTGGGATTTTATTACAATAAATGTTACTTGAGACGTTTGAACTAGCACAGCAGGATCAATTATGTCAACTCGCGACGTCGCAGAATGTTAAACAAGTCGTTATCTTTTTTTACTGATAATAATCCGGATAATAATATTTTTAACTAAATATGTTATATAACTACAAAGGAAATATGTTTAATTAAGAATTAACCTTCAACGATAATTTTCATAATAATTTATAATTCAATAGAAAACACTGTGTCTATTTTAATTATCGTCGCCAATTTCTCCGTTAATTATTTTCATTAATTTCGAAATATTATAATTTTTATGTGTTTGGCGATGATATTATGCTGCATCACATTTAATAAACGTTCCTTCTTTTAAGATCTTCTTTTGTATTCAAAACAGTAAAATATAATATAATAAAAACAAAGATTTATACAATCATTATATGAAATTGATACAAATTTATTATAACAGAATTTCGAAGATTTTTATTTGACATTTTATAAAAAAAATTAAAATCGTCATATTTTTTATAATTTATTAAATAAATTTTATATATGTATATATATATATATATATATATATTTAAATTATAAAAATATGACAGTTTTAATTTTTATCTTGAGCATTTTATATCCCTTTTAGAGACATTTATGTATACCCACACACACACACACACACACACACACACATACACACACACACACACACACACACACACACACACACACACACACACAC
>NW_012130105.1:31894-134240 GCF_000143395.1 Atta cephalotes | reverse complement strand
TATATATATATATAAAAGTCTCCAAAAGAGATATAAAATGTTCAAGATAAAGCAAAGGATATGAGACTCTTATTATAGTATATGAAGTATTATCTGCTTTTTGCATAATTATCCACTGCTTATCTTGACACATTGAATGTCAGCTTATAAATCGTATGAATTGTTTTGTACACATGTTACAATGTTTATTTTGTATTACATAGAAAGTTTTCTATGTGTTACAATTACAAAAAAAATAGATCTTAAAAATTTTGCATGAATAATCGCTGATGATGTTATTATCACATATCCTTATTTTATGTCCTTATTTTATGTGTCATGTTTTGTGCATATAATTTTATACATAATATGTCTATCTATAATTATACCTATACGCATATTGACCAATTAAAATCTTATCAACTTTCCAATAATTATATTGAAAAGAAATTAAGATGAAAAAAATACATAAATTACAAATCGATACAAGGCTTGAGCTTTCTGATTATTTATTAACTTATTTAGCTTAGTATTTCCTAACCCAATTTCTGTTATTTAATTTTTATCAAAATTATCAAATACTGGCTATTTAAACATTACATTGCAACTGGTCGGAAATCTCTAGGATGTTTTTTTGATAATATGTTAAATGATAAACAAATTATATTTTTAAAAAATACGTTTCAAGATTATATTTAACTTTTTTAATGCTTTTTAAAACTTTATATCTATTCATGCATATAATATTTCTTGATATATTACTTTTCTGTAAGCTGTAGTAAAAAAAAATCTTCAATTTATATAAATACATTATTTCAGTATATCCATGGACGTAGCCAATAGAGGGGGGGGGGGGAGCAGAAGGACCATGCCAAAGAACAATAATAATTAAAACCGCTTAAACGGATTATGTTTAATGAGACAAGAAATTAATTTTAGAAAAGAAGAAAGAATTAGAAATGAAAGTTAAAAAAGTTGAAAATTTCAGATGGCTAGTATTATAAATTTAAGTTTCTTCAGTTAAAAGAATCAATTTACAATTTTAAGAGAAAAATAAAATTAATTAATAAATAAATATATGTGACTTTGTGATTTATCTGCCAGTAATTAATTAAAAATAAAACTTAAATGTAAAATTAAATTAAATATAAAACAAAATAAGTCCAATAATCCATATCACTTGACTACTTTTCTATCCTATTCAAAAGTTTCTTGAATTTTCCCTAAACAAAATCCTGACTATAATAACTTAATATTTGTTACTTTACAATAATATTTGTTACTTTACAATAATATTTGTTACTTTTATCAATAAGTTTGTTAATTAAATGTTTGTTATTATATACTTTTGAGTTTTGATAAATGAAATATTCTGAAAATCAAAGAGACTAAAATTTTAATACAAACTAATTTTCAGTTATATTTGATTTCTAATCAGTAGCTTAAATTTCAACTTTTATCCATCGCATTTTTTCACGTCATTTTCTAAGCTGAAGAGTGTCCTTTCTAGTTTCAAGGTACGATTCCCCAGTGTCGTCTTTTAAAGCGGTGGAGAACTTGTGAAGTGGAGGAACCGACCGGTCGTCGTCTTACTAAACCGTTCGTTGCTTGTGACAGGTAAAGAGACAGC
The DNA here is from genome assembly GCF_000143395.1 of Atta cephalotes. Lineage (NCBI taxonomy): Eukaryota > Metazoa > Arthropoda > Insecta > Hymenoptera > Formicidae > Atta > Atta cephalotes. The sequence goes on along the minus strand of NW_012130105.1, from coordinate 132,631 downwards.
GTAACACCACGGTGGGAGTCAGTTCTGTTATAGTAGGCCACGAGGCAGCAACAACTCTCGTGCTCCTGTAGACCTTGCTCGCGTACACAGCGCACGTTCGGCTTCGCTCTCTCTCCTCGTTTCAACACGCGCAAATATCATACTGTTAAAAAAAAATCACGTTGTGAGCTACGGCGTTTCGAGAGATTAATTCCGAACGAACGTTATCTTGTTGGTGAAATTGCAGAAAAAAAAAAGAAGAAATAATTCGAGGCAAGAATCGTGTGAAAACAATTGATGTTCAGCCATCGCAACTTTCGTCGCACGTTTCGGAATTGAATAACTGGAGAAACGTGAAATCTGGTTCCTCGCGAATATCCGTGCGTTCGTTATGGATATGTTGGAACATCAGTAATAACAGCAAACTTGCGCAAGAGAAGCGAATTTGGAGTCGGATTTCTTTCACGGCGGAGAAAGCAGACGGCTGATTGAGTCGACAAGTATAAAATAAACCGCGATGTAGCGTTTCCTGTCTCTATCTCAATCAGTTCTGAACCACAAAATAAATATTCACAATGAGGAAATCGTTCACGTTTTAATTTTCTTACATTGATAGCATGACCTAGAACTATCACCTAAGAACTATCACTTGGAACACATTCCTAACAAACTAGTGGCGATCTTTCAATGTTGCTATACTAGAAAAACAAATGAACCATCGGTCTTGCAGGAATAAACCAGATCGAAAAAAAGAACGATTTATCGATTCTTTTTTTTAATACATAGAATACATAGAAACTTTTCTTGCTGGCTTTAACGTCAAGTAAGATAACGTCAGAATGCACAAATCTTCCTAATGCGATTTACCGTCGAATGATGGGTTTATGACCATCCACAATGATGGTGGACTTTTAAAGAGGTTTCCGGGATTGTCTAGAGAGGTGAGATGATTGGCAAACTTCTTTTGACTCTTTGGATATTACGATGGACCAGTTTTATCGGTAAGCAATATTTTAATACAGAAGCTTTTTACAGAAATCAAACGAGTTTAAAAAGTTATAAATTTTCAGGAAACAAAACTTCTCGTTTTCGAACGTTTATTGCATAAATATGTAATTTTTATCCGAACAAATAATAGATATGAAAACAATTAAGATTTAAATTATTAGATTTTCATTAATATTTTAAGGACCTATTAAAAAAGAAATAAAAACTTTTGGACTTATTTGGTTTTGCAATAATTTTGTATTATCTATTAATTATCTTATAATACTTTATATTTACATTTACTTTTTTATAACATTAACAATGATAAAGATGGAAAAGGAAACATTTGTTCTAAAGAACAATAGGAATTTTTCATTTTTTATTTATAAAATTTTATAAATGGTTCTTAACACAAACACTCTTTACAAATAATAAAGTCTTATATTTTCCATTTCACATTTGATTTTTGCCAAAACAAAATTCATGATTTGACGTTACTGATAAAAAACAATTTGACTTTATAACGCAGAAAAAAGTAGATTTATTTGATTCTTGTGTAATACAAATAAATTGTGTAATACAAATTGTGTAATATAAATAACATACAAATAAATAAATAACATTAAATTAATTTTAATGTTATTTATTGTCACAATTCTTGAAAGTTCCGTAATGATCAGAGTCAAAAAAAACGATTCAGTAACGGATTACTGTATTTACAGTTTTCGTTCTTTGAAATAGAAGGAAAAAATTACTGAACTTTAAACATTGTAGAATATAGAAATACAGCAGTTTCATAAAGATTTTAATTTTAATTTTTTATTAAAAAAAAATTGCGAAAATAATTGCGAAAAAATTTTTATTAAAAAAATTATAACCGTTTTAATTTTTAATTTTTTCTGATAAAAGCTTTATAGCTATACTCTACACATATAACATTTTTTAAAAAAGACAATGCAATAGTTTGTTTTTCAAGAAAATACACATTTTAAAAAATGAAGGAGGTTATTTTTGGAAAAAAAGTGTGAAATTGTTGTATAAAAGAGTGATTATTATACTAATCAGAGATATACTAATTAGAGATATAAACTCTCAAGCTTTTTAGGGTCAATTTAACAAGTGTGACAGCGAAGGATTAATGTTATTAAAATATTAAAATTAAAATTTAACTAAGTTTACAAAGCAAGTTGCAATAATTCACACGATTAAAAAATACATAATAAATAAATTTTCATTTAATGGATAAATTTAATGAATATTTTATTTTTAAATGTTTTCATTAACATTTATTTTGAATGGTCACTCTACATAATGTCTTTTAAATATCTCTTTTTGCGACACATGCATCTAAATGACATGTTTTTTAAATATATTCATGATCCGAATTTACTTATCAGAAATTAAAAATTTCAACGTTAATCCTATAAATATCACAGCTGTATCACAGCAGTATTATTATCGATACTTCGTTAAAACTTTCGATAAATTCAGCGGGAATATATATAGAATATATATAGAATGTATATAGAATTTAATAAATTAATTAAATTAACGTCTGATAGCTAACGTCTATCGCTATAATTAATTAATTTTACATAAGTGCATATTTATTTTACTATTCTCCTTTTTCTTCTTTCCTTTAACTTTCTTGTCATTAATTACTAAAGATAATAACTTACATAATGTAATCGCTTAATTTGAGAGAAAGACGGTTTCGTCTAAGACTTATAAATATAGTCAGACTTTAATAGATTCTTGCTGTTGTTTCTCGCTATTGTTTCTCCGATAATGCATTCATGGCATACAGTATCTCCCTAGTTGCAACAAAACGTTGAAATCAGAGGCGACGTGTTTTTTAAGCGTATTTCCAGACCATCGGATTGGCCACTGTTTTCACTTGGGCACTTTGCCCGAAAGAGATCCCAGGAAATGAAGCGTTCAAATGTATTTGCGTAGAATTTGCATTTCAATACGGAATTTCGAATTTATGCACGTCGGGAATATATTTTGCAATACTTCTTGACAATTTTCAACGTACGTTCAAATATCAGTTGCAATTAACATAATTTTTTAAGAATATTACTACGCAATTATATTTCTTGTTTTCATATCTAATTTCCTTGTCTTAATATCTATAATTTTAAGAGCAATTTTTGTATCATACCTGAAAGTTAACATTTCGAACGCATCGAAAAGCTCGGTTAAATACAAAAAAAAATTTATAAGTTACGTAATCTAATATATAAAGACCAAAATGAAGAAAGAAAATATTGAATATATGAAAATCTAAAAAAGATAAGCATAAAATATTTATAACACTTTTTTTTTATATTCAATTTCATTAATGTATAATAAGATTAACTTTAATCTCGGTTTATTTACTGTTTATCTTTCCTGCCATTTTAAAAATTAGAAAAAGATAAACACAGTAAGTTAAACCAAGATTAGAATTAATTTTACATCGGTGGAAACAAGAATAAAGAGACATTAAAGAAATTGAATATTAGAAAGACGAAAACTAAAAAAGGTGAATGTAAAATGTTACAAAGAGCTTCTCTTAAATAGACTTTTCTTCGCATTGCATTTGCCGTGTAAAATTACTCATGCTCTTTAGGGTCAATGAAAAAATTTGCGGGAGAGAGATTTCATATATGTATATATGCATAATGACATAGGTGCAAATTTCACGGACGCATTGCTGCAATAAACGTTCGGAAAGGTTACACCAACAGCAGTGAAAGCGACGTTGTACCAATATTATATGCATACATGTGAGAGATTAATGCAATGATCTCGGATAGTCTCGCGCAATGACGTGACATCCGCATGAACGTGCGACTGAATTTCCGTTTTCGCGACAAGAGATTGCGCCTTTCCATTTATTCTGAAACTGATTTGAAATCTCGAATCGATTCGGAAATTGATTTATTAATAGTAAACTGAACAAAAAGAATGATTTTACTAAAAGTATCTAATTTACTAACAATCTAAAAATTTAGCTAGATCCGAAAATTATTTTGTTGGACTAACAAAATAATTATGTAGAATGAGCAATGCTACATTGAAAAAAATAATCTGATAATATTTATCAAATGTTAAATGAAATAATTTTATTTTTCTAAATATTATTAAATGATGAATTATATTATTATTTTTGCTGAATGTAATTATCAAACTTTTTTCTCAATGTGCGAAAAATTTTAATTCTAGCAATTAACTTGAGTTATATATTTATTTTGATAATTAAAAAAATTTTTAAATCTGTGTTCTAATTAAATTTTTTAATATATTGTAGAAACCATTTTTTCCGTATGGTTCGTGCGATAATAAATGCTATGTTATTCGTAACTCGATAATTGTTTAGAATTATTCTAGAAAGTCGTAATAATAATTATGCAGTCAAATGTAATATGCAATTTCAGTGAGATTTAACAATGAATCGTATTCGAGAAATTTGCAAATATTTCCTCTAGTAAAAAAATTGAGATTTCTATAGCTCAACGTGAAAGTTTGTCTAATCTTTCCATTCATCGTGTGGCGTGAACTGAAAATTCAAGTACCATAATTCTTCGTTACAACTTTTAAATGAATTGTCTGTTTCTGATTGAGGAAATAACGCAAAATATTTTGCGGTCTTCGTGAAAGCATTTTGTTCATACGGCCGTGAAACTGCGGCCGTTACTTTTATATGGCCGGTTATACATAACCCAGCAAAATAAAATTTTAATCAAAATAATCGTGTAGTCGTTTACGTTCGCAAAGACGTATGAAGATAACGGAAGGAGCAGGAAGTACATATTTTTAATGGCTTCAAGCTTCCAACGACACGAAGAAAGCCAGATCCTCGTTACAGTCACAATACATGACATTTCAATTATATTAAAAAGACTGAAATTATATATACCGCAAACATATATTTTAATTAACAACACTCTCTCTACTGTTATTCTTTAATTATTCTCTTGAGATTATTTTTCCTCGTGTGATTCATTCAAAGTGTACATTCAAATAACATTAAGAATGTATTATATGTATTTTATTTTTTAATAAAATTAAAATAATATAAAAGGATTACAGACTTTCTAAATTGTATATGAAAGCAATGCAAAATGTTTAGCAATTTAAAATCAGAGACTAAAAATTATTTTAATAAAAAGTAGACATTTTAAAAAAATAATTAATATTAAACAAAATAATTAATATAATTAATATAATTAAACAAAAAATAATTAAGATAATTAAGATAAAAATTTTCATTTAAACTATAAAATTGTATTATTGAACATAAATATTTATTAAATATAAATTTTATTTTGTACTTATATAACAATATTTTTATAAGAAAAGCCTAAATTTTCAAGTTATTTTTGCAAAGACTATATACCTGATACATTCTTAAATCATTAGGCTTTACTAGACAATAAATTTATGTTTCTAAAAGAAATGAATATTGATCTTCTACATATCGATTTCGTTGATCATAGTTAATTCATAAATGATATTTTAAGATCGAATTCCTCTATGATTCATCAATATGATGCGAGCTATTTCGCGAGTCATCACGGATTTAACTCTTTTTTCTTTACAAAATACATGGCTCAATATCACCTTTCTCCAAGCAATTAATTTCTCTCTGTAATGCAAGAGAGAAACATAGAGACAAACGCAGCACGCATGAGAGATCGTATCTCTTGTAGTCGGAGAGCATCGTTTATTTTCAATTAGGTCGAGTCATTTCTACCCGATAGATGATCGCCAATCAGTACATCGGTTAAGATAATATCTTGAGCGAAAAATATCTCTACATTCAATTACATAAATCAATATAAATACTATTCGAGATGATTATACTGCTATATTATTAATACCAATATATTAATGTGTAATGCTAAACAGTGTGATTTTTAGATCAGCATTGTTGTAATTAATTATGAGATCTAATCTCGACAAATAAAAATATGAATCTCCATTAACCATACCATCATATACAAACATGTATAAAAAATAAGACTTGATAACTACTTAATGGGATCGAAAGAGAAAGTTTTCCAAAAAATATTTGCTGTTTCCAACTGGGCCACAAGATCATTGATCTTAATAAATAAATCGAAGTGACTTTCGAGTGACAGAACAAAGAATTGGCTGTCAAACTAACAGACTGTCTTTACTAGCAGAATTTGCGATTTTGCAATAAAAAGATTTGGCGAATTTAAATTCTCCGTCAAATAATAAAATATTTTATAAAACGAGAATAAGAAAATATTATGTAAAATAATAATACATCTCAAACGTATTTGTTATACGCGCAATATCAAGATTAATGACTATCGTACCTTCTTTTCGTTCCCTTTTGATGATATTTTAACCAATCTCTATCAAATTTAGGTCATCGTTCCACTTTAAATCCACCCACGAGATCTTGTGGAACGGTTGAAGTGGAAAAAGATCTGCCGGTGAACGTCGGATTTTCAACGGCAGTTAAGCCGGTTCCATCGTGTTTAAAGATATAAGTTTTAATCTTTGAGAGTCATCATTGATGTCATTAACCCTTCGGTGCCCCCATGGTTTAAGAGTGAAAGGAGTCAAAGTGGCCCATACACAATAAAGACTATTGCGCAAACTTGTTGACGCGACGTATGTAATGCATTTCAAAGTAGCACGACGTGCATGCTAGAAAAATTTTGTGCAACGGTAAGTTTGCGCAAGTTGTTACGTAAGAGTAAAGATTCATATGGAAAATTTAATTTAATTTAATTATTTTATTTTTTATTTTATTCTTGTTTTAAATTTCTTTACAATGTTTTAAAAACCTAGTAGCATTATTATCAAATCGACAATTAGTGTAATTGATATTATTATTTCAGTTTTAATTTATGACTGCGTTTCAACTCCAACAGTAAATGCACTTTATATAACTGAAAAATGTATTATTTAGAATTTGCATATTGTCCCCTTACTTTACTAAAAAAATTAAATTTACCTAGCAAGGAGAAAAACAATATTTTTAACAGAAGATTATTGTCTAATCAAATCATAATATCAGCAAAAGATATATTCTTAATACGATTATGTCATTTTTATCATTTTCACTTCACAACTCTTAAAAAAATCCTTCCTTTTGAACTGTGACAATTTTTTTTAACTTCTTTTTTGAATTGTACTGATTTTGACGATTTCTTATTTAGTTGAGTTAGTTCATTTATTGATAGAATAATAGTAATGTTTACTTAACTTATTCATGTAAAATAATAACTTAAAAAATAAGAATTCTCGTTTTTATAGTTGTGTCACTTTTAAAGTAAGGAAGCGATAAAAACATTAGGCATCAAAATTTAATCTTAATCGTATTGATTTTTTTTCCTTACTTATTTCCTTACTTTGATTAATTCATATAATGGTAGATTAACATATATTATTGTTTAATTATTTTATTTTTCACAATGAATTTTATTTCATGGATAGTGAGATAATAAAAAAGTGAATTTTCATGTTTACTAACGAAATGTTACAGAAAAAAATAAGACATTTTTTCTTTCTCTCTACGTTGTCTGCATATATTAATCGCACTAAGTTTTAACAAAGTATTATCCAAGAGTTTCAAGATGTTTCAAGAGTTCATAAAAAGCGCCTTTAGACATATGCTTGTACGAAAAAAAAATTGCGGAGTGACGAGATGGCATTACCAGTCGGCGAAACGAAAAGAGTGTTGATTTTCATATTGTATGTGACAACCGACAATCACAAAACGGTCCACGAAGAAAGCGCGGATTACGTCTAAACAAACCTGGAAACCTGAGAACGTCTGATTATCAAATCACTGCGTAATACCAATTTTACCATCGTGCAAAATCAGCCTTCTGCCGCCGTTAGTCCCATTATGCCGATTATATTGTTGTTTCGTAATTATGCCCAAAGGAGAGATCAGATTCCGGGTTACGAGGAAGCGAGGTGACGTTTTCAGTCCGTTGCTTCGACGACACTGAAATCTGACAGGGCAGGAGAGAGAATGAATACTCGAAGAGGGGAAAAAGATTGAGCAATTATTTCCAGTCGCGGCGCGTTGTTATACCATGACAGAACGATTCGACGATGACAGTAGCCGGTCGCGAAACGGTATCTCATAATTTCTTTGTTCCCTCTCAAGATGACATTGAATTTACAATTTACGTCAAGCAAGATTATCCAATAGAAGGAGGTATGATTGACCTGGAAACGTGACTTCCTGATAAAATATTCTGGTTTTGAATGTCGTAAGCTCTCTCAGTGTCATCTTTAATCTCTCCAACGGAGAAACCCCTTTTGTGGAATACCATAAAATTAACTGAAACTATCTGGCGTGGCGAACGGATGAGAATTATCGTTCATACTTTCTATTCATGTCATGGAGCTTGATCGTCATAAATACACAGCAAAGTATTTATTTTAATTTTTCGCTGCCAATGTAAAATGCTCGATTTATCGATACTTTCGTTTTTTTGTACATTAATTCTGGACAAGGATATAAAGTTTTTATTACTTTCAACATGTGGATGTACTGTACATTTATCATCTCTAATCGAATCTATATAACAGCGCGTAAAATTATCGTGCTAATACATCATGTGCGTTTACTACCTGTTCATACGGAAAGAATAATTTTACTGAAATATCTAAAAATTTAACTAAATAGAAATTCGAAATTAATTTTGTTTTTTGGATCATCAAAATAATTATGTAAAACGCTAAAATTTTTGCTGAAACTTTTTGTGGCATTGGTTATCATTTAAAATTCCTGTTCTCAAAAAAATATGGTATGTTTAACATCTCTGATATGGATTTAATACCCATATGATATCTGTATTATTATTCTCATTGTGTTGGTATTAATATTAATATCAACATAATGTGTATTTCAAGCCTTTTTATCTATATCAACATCATCATAGTGTGGATTTAAAATCCATAGTTTTTAAATCCATATCGTATTAACATCAACACAATGAACACAAACATCGTTTTTTTAAAGTGTAGGTACGTAATTATTATTTTGATGATCCAGTAAAATTATTTTCAAATCTATATTTAGTTAAATTTTTAGATACTTCAGCAAAATTTATTCTTTCTGTGCAAATATTAAATTTATAATTTCAAATTAATTAAGTTAGAGTAGAATGATATTACGTACATTTGCGATAAATTTTCTAAATAACCGGCTGTAATTGCTCACATATATGCGTATATGTTTGTACATACATACATAGGGAGAAGTCGAGAAATTCTAGAACCGATGTTAGATACTTTCTCTGGCAAAACGGCATTCATTTCCTTTTTCTTTTCTCGTCATGAATCCTCTCTATCAGCCAGCAGCCAAGCTCTCTAAGGAGCTTCCTGAATAATTATTAGACATTGAAAATATAATCTACCATCGACGTATACTAAAATATGATTTACTTCTCGTTAGTTCTATTTATTAATTTTCTTCTTCGACGAAACATGTATCTATTTGAACATCCGCAGTTTGTTAATCGTCACTCTGATCACTCAGCAATCATACTCGTTCAACTTACATCTCGTTCGAGCGCTAAATACTTTGCGATAGATAATTAAATAAGATCTTCCGAGCTTGGATCAAAATGAAAAATATAACCAAAGATATTACGAATCACGCTGCGTTGAAAGTTAAAAAGACAGAATTATTAAATAGCGGGTGAGGTAGCAAAATTTTATTTGAGCGTCATGCCACGTTGAAAGTTAAAAAAAGGTAAAATTACTAAATAAATCAAATTACGCAACGAGCATTTTAGTAACATTAGTAAGACTAGCAATTTGTGGTTTAAATAGTTTCACAAGAACTTCGTCTCTTCTGAGAGATGTCAGTTTAATTTATCTGCCGGAAGGAACCGTCTCATTTTCCACGGCCGATGGTCAAATGACTGGTCATAATTTTGCGCATATATCTTTGCGATGGGAAAAAATAATGTGTTGTAAGTAAAAGGTATTTAAAGTTATTAACGCAAACTTACGTCATCGTCTATTTTCGGTTTAATTATTCACTTAAAATAAAAAAAAGTTAATTATTCTTAGCTACAGAAAGAATGAATTTATTGAAGTAAAGTCTAAAAATTTAGTTAGACACAGATAAAAATTCTATTGGACCATCAAAGTAATGACATAAATCTTAATAATCTAAATCTTAAATATAATGAACAATGCTAAAAAACATTCTGATATTTTAGTAATCAATTTATATTTTTTTTACATAATTATTTTGATAATCCAACAAAATTATTTTCAGATTTGTACTTAAATTTTTAGATATTTCAGCAAAACTATTCGTATACAATAAAAAAAAAAGATTGACTGCTGCAAATTAGATAAAGTATTTTTTATGGTATAGCATTTTTAATTGATTGCAGCAGTCAATTTTTGATTGCATTAACCTATCAAAATCTTATACTGGCATTGCAGATAGGCCAACGCAACCAAAAATTGGCTGCTGCAGTCAAATAAAAATACTATGTCATATTTTACCACCTAATTTGCTGCAGCAGCCAATCTTTTTTTTCAGTGTAGTTAATACATTTTTTTCGTGTGCATCGTTGCTTTGTTAATAAATATTTAAAATGTAATATTCAAAATAAAAAATATTGATGAAATATTGACGATGAAACCTTATTATGTAGAAATATATAATAAGGAAGAATACGCCATAATTCCTAGTCGTGTAACGTTTGAGAAAGCTATTCTTAAGTTTCAAGACGGGTTTCGTGTGAGATTTCTCAGCTGAGTATAATTATCATGCAAATATATAAAAACTATTTCGAGAATCTCGCTATTGTCCGAATCATTTCAAGAATTATAAATGCTTCGGTAGCTCGGACATTTATCGGAGCGCGCAGGAAGCGATCGTGCGCAAAGTTTCATGAGCGCAAACAAGACTCCGCGTTATTATTTAACTGCTAAACATCCACTTCCGCAACGCCCCAGTTTCTTGTAATTTTCTCCAAGTCTCGCGCACACAGTGCACGCAAGTTGTGATCGACGATTACGCAGTGGCATCGACCACAAAGGAGACCTTGAAACGAGATTTATCGTATCCTCAGCCCATCTCGGTGAAACTCGAGAGGTGCAGCTGCGAGGAATCGGTGACTTTCATCGATGGTTATCACGACACGCCCACGCTTTCCGTAAATTCCTCTTTAAGTATCAAACTGTCCGTTTGTTGTCTGACTACGTGACGATTCATGCTTAGATAAAACTATCATGCTTTCTTATTTAGAATATATTTCCCGAATATAATTTCTTACATAATGCAATTTGGAATGATTCTATTTTCAAATTTTTAAATAAAATTTTAATAATGTAATTAAAATAACTAATTAAAATTTATATAAACAAAATAAGGAAAGCAAATCTCTAATTCGTAAGTAAGTAACTTACGAATTAGAGATAATAGTAATAATAACTTAATTTAAACAACCTAGATATGAGCAAATAAAATGTTTAAATTAAAGTATTTAACAATTTAAAGAAAAAACATGTAAAATAATAAATGATAAAGAAAAAACATAAAATACGTTTTGGCTCACAGACTCTTCATCAGTTATAAATAAAAAACACATAAATGATAAAAAAATTTTTACGTAGTCTTACATATTAATTAAAATTAAAATGTAAAATAACAATGAGAGGCCAAATCAACAACTAAACGAATAGTTCCATTATAAACTATTAAAAATGTAAGTAGTTGTAATATTCTTATAACTATTCATTGTTTAACGCGAGAATTACATTAAATTCATTATGTAAAATAATCAGAAATGTAAAATTTAATCAAGTTTAAAATTTATATATAGCCACTGTGCAATAACATTTTTGTTTTTAATTCGTAATTGAAACATATAATGAATCCTAATGGCTTTGAGACTTTTCCTAATTTTTTATATAGTAATAATTTGGAATAATTTTATGTTTCACAATTTTATTTTTCCTAGTTTTGAACTTAAAAAAATTAAAAAAAATAAAATTAATACATAACAAAAATTTTAATAGTTTACGAATTTTAGTAGATTTTTGTATATTCCTTTAACGAAAATATGTGTTGCTATTACAGATTAAGAAATTATTTTAATTTCAAGCGCATGTATATTGGAACTTAATGTCGTTAAGATTATTGTAATTTTAATGTATAGTTGTTTGTAAATTAGCTTCAGTTGGATTTACTTTAATTTCTTGTGTTTGTTTTTTCATTGTAAAAGAGCAAATATGTCAAGATCAATTTTTTATCGAGCCTCTCTTTTATTATACTGACACAAGTGTAATAATCAAGATACTTATACTTGAAGAAGTTAGACTTTGCTCGATAACAGGTGATGTACGTGATCCGCTATTTGCTAGCGTGCGAGCATTAAAAAACGGTCTAATGAGCGAACGCGTAATTCGCTGGACATTTGCATGCACATGTGCGATCGGCATTGTGCCCGTAAAGCGCAACACTGATAACGGTACTTCAATGCAACAGAGTATAACGTATGATCCGTAATGATTTAAAACGTTTTTTCCTCGTACTTCTTGCTCTTGCATATTTCACTCACTTGGAAATTTTTTATTTTATTTACTTTAGAACATTTTGTTTACTCGAAATTTTTATTTTTATTTTTTTACTTTAGAATCATGACTTTTTTCAGCGGTTTGTGACGCCTAAGTTTCTAAAACCTTTTAAATCTCTCACGTTAGATTTGCTAATAATTAACACTTGACCATTTTGCTCACTCAAACATTTGTTTATTTTATTTACTTTAGAACCACTAACTTCTTAGCAAGTCATGACGCTTAAGTTCCTAAAAGCAAAGTTCTCAAACCTCTCACTAGATTTCCTAATAATTAACACTCAGATACTTCGCTCATTTAGAAATTCTTTTTTTATTTTATTTACTTTAGAATTATGATTTCTTCCGACCAGTATATCATACTGTCTAAATTCCCAAAATTTGTTAAGTATTTCAACATTAAACTTGTTGATAATTAACATTCAGATACTTTGCTTATTGAGAATTTTTTTATTTTATTTAAAACAATGACTTCTTTTAGCAACTCGTGTGATGACTAAGTTCTCAAGACTTGTTAAATTTCTCATTATCATCTTAGAATAAATAATTAACAATCAGAATATATTAGGTGTCGCCAAAGAGAAATCGAATGTAAATGAAAACAACAAGGTCTGTATGTCAGTTTGTAAGGTGTGTTCTAAAAAACGAACACTGCTGTTTGTAGAACATGTTTCTTGAAATTGCTCAATAAATCTGAATGGCAAAAGGTGGTTCAGAATAATCGAAATAATCTATTTCGACAAACATTCTTGCGAGGAAGAAAGAGAGAGCTTCGCACGACGGGATTTCGTCGCTCGTCAGGTGCACGTAGTATCGGTGCAGCGCGAAGGTGTCAGCCTGATCACCTCTGAGTTCACTCACCTCAAGTCACTGGAAACTGTGTCATCAGCCAATTTTAAAATCGCTACCAGTCTCGACCCTTCTCTTACCGTCGATCCTCCCGTTCTCTCACCGTGGGATACTCCGTGAGCCGCAAATAGGCCGACTATCATTGTCTTTGGAGATCACAGAAAATCGGTGTCTTCGATGATGACCGACTCGGAAATTATACCACTAATTTCTGAGAACGAGATCGCGCGAAATCATGTGGCCTAAATCAAAAAGCAAAACCACCTCGATAATTATCTTCGTGATAATTATTCGCAAAGTGCTTAGTGCTCTTGAATCGCATCATTATTCCGCCAATTGACAATTGACCGCCAAATGACAATTTCTCATTAATTCTCTTAATTTTCTCGATTTTGTGACATAGTACATAGTTATTATATATTTATTTATGTAGGGTGTCCCATTTCATCCGCCCGCATTATTTCTTAATGATGTATTCTTCATCTAATTCCGAGTCAATCTTTTCTCGACGGAAGTGTCGAGACACATGTCTTTCGCATGATTAACGAACGTGGATAAATACTGAACTAAATAATAATAGAAGAAAAAATGTACGACGAAAGCGCAACGTAGATCGTAGTACATGATTTAGTCGGAATTAATTAAGACTCCGTACAATTATATGGAAAATTGAGTCTCGGTGAAATGAGTTAGTTTTCACATGTAATATAGTTAATGAGCAAAAGATGTCACAAACACAGGGCTCAATAATGGATCATTTGTTATCTATAGTCTAATGTATCAAAGATACGAAACTTGAACAGAACATCCTTGATATTCCAACAAACAAGTGTTATTTATCGTTATTTTAAGATTTTAAAGACAAAATGACATCTTTAATGTTATTTTGATGTCAAAATGACGATAAATAACATAATTTTGCTGAGACATCATTATAGCTCAAAAACTATTCATTATTGAGCTTTATATATATGGACGGTATTTATAATCCGTTTTTATTTCAAGCCTATCTTAAATAACATCTTAAGATATTAATACATCTTACGATATTTTAAGACTGTAATAAGATAATCTTAAATATAAGACTATGAATATTAATCTGTGACATCTTTAGTTCATCACTTTATAAACTACAGTGTATGTGAAAACTAATTTATTTCATTGGCACTCAATTTTCTATATTAATGGGCTGGTTCTTTCATTTGACTGCTTGATATATCACCGTTATGAATCGATGAATATTACGCTCTGGGGATTCTTCGTAGAATTGTGTCATAACGAAATTCAACGGTCTGAAAATGCAAGGTATTTCGAGAGGCAAACTATGTGACTCGTTTCGCTTTCCAAGGACGTCGATCAACGATGTGACGAAACGATCAATGGATCGCGTGCCCATGCTCTTAATGACACGCGCTCATATGCTACTTCTGATTCACGTGAGAGGATTGCTATGAGGGCCTGCTGTCTACTGCGATTGTAAGTCTTAAATCGAGTATAATATATGTACTTACGAACGCGAAAATTCGTTGTTATTATTCATTACGTAGACTGCAAATTCAAGTATAATAAGTGACTTTATATATTTTTGTGATTTAATTTTCCATGTAAAAACACATTATGTTGCAAACAATAATAGATTTACGGAAAAAATAATTTTACCGAAGCATCTCAAAATTTAGATAGATACAAGTCTGAAAATAATTTTGTTAAATCATCAAAATAATTAACTCTAGCATGATGAGCAATATTGCAAAGTTTTGATATTATAGTAGTTTGGGTGTTTTACATTAATTAATTTGATAATCCAATGAAATTATTTTCAAATTTGCATTTAGCTAAATTTTTTAATATTTCAGCAAAACTATTCTTTTCGTGTACACATTTAAAGTACACGAACGTCGTACACGAAGTACTTTACATCGTAAAGTATAGAGTTATTTTTACGCAGAAAACTAAATCACGCATGCACATTAAAAATACTTGCCCATCTCGCCGCGATTTTTGTATGTATCCTTTTTATACACTTAAATTCCGTTCTAATAGTTTAAAGAATCATTTTGTTATATACAATACACACACACACACACACACACACACACATATATATATATATATATACAAATACAGAATGCAAAATTTTGGGCCATCATATATCATTATTAAGTCTAAGATCTAAAAGATTAAGAAAGAAGATTTGAAATATATATTCACTCTTTTTTAATTAAGAAAAGAAATTATATGAAAGCACTTATTATTATATTACACACTTGAATTTGAAGTGCAAATGTACCACAAGTTCGTTTGCTATATATCCGGCGAACACTAAATCTGATTGTATGCTAATGTTTGGTACAGTCAAGGGAACAAACGGCTTACAAATATAAACATGAATATCCCAATATTCGCAATTGATGTTCGTTCAGCGTTTATTCATTGAATGTTTATCAGTTTTAGATGGTGAATTTTCTTTATTGTTATTGTTGTTCTCGATTGTTTGCTCGCAAAAATTATGTCTGTAAAAGTACGAAACGAACACTCAGCAGATCCCGTTGCAAAGAGTCGTGATCAGACCTCGCCGTGACGTACCGTTAACCCTGCTCCTCCTCGTTTGTGATCGTAATCGGTCATCGTTCACTTAATCCGCTTCTCCCAATTAGGAATGTATGAGTGACCGTCATGTCACGAGTTGTCGATCTGTTACGAGGAAATGATTATTCTTCAGATGTTACTGTGAATTGTAAGCTTCCGTTATAATATATAAGTTCCCCTGAGATAAGATTTCGCTGTATTTTTATAACTGTAACTCGAAAAAAAGTAGATTCCTAACATCTTCGTACATAAGATCTCTTCTTGTAATTAGTTTAGTCTCGGGTCAGTCCCATTAAAAGGAAAGGCGGTGAATGTGGGGCGCCTTGTACACACGATACCTTTCTATGAACATGTATCTCTGATAACAGATTTCACACGCGGCACTCGAGTGTCGAAACTTCGTAGTCGAAACCGTAGCAGAGCAACAATGCCATTGTTCGACAACAGTAATAAGCAATGTATGTACTCGGATTAGGTTAACGTGAGTGAAATAGCTTTAATTAGTGTTTCACCGGCGAAGAATCCTCGGAAAATATATAATTATATGATACCAAACGATTAATGTTAGTGTTAATGATATGTTGACATCATACTTTTCCACACTCGGGTCAATATAAATCGACAAAAAATAATTTATTATTAATGACGAAAGAGAAATTCGAGAAGACACATATTATTGAACGATTCCTCACAGCTCGTGCCATTACCGTGTAATTACCGTGAATTAATTACTGTGAGACATATCGTGCACAATATTACTGTGTGTGATATTTATCAGATAAATTCAATGATATTTTTTTACTAATGCCTGTTTCTACCGTATGTAATCTCGGTGTAGATTTAACTTACTCTTTTCTTAGTTTAAAGAATTATAAAAAGAAAAAATAAGAAGAATACATAAAAAATAGATTAAATAGTAAAGCTTGCTGAGCGAGTTTAACATCTGTAACTGAAAAGATTTACTGGTTCATTATATAAAGAAATTAGTTTGTAAGCAATTATCAATGTGCTAATTTAGTTAATTCCTTGCTAAAATAAAAATTATAATATAACAACTGAAAGAAAAGATTGACTGCTAAGCAAATTAGATGGTAAAATATGACATAGCATTTTTAATTATTGTAGCTGCAGCAGCCAATTTTTGATTGCTGCAGCAGTCAATCTTTTCTTTCAATGAAGATAATGAAAATTATTAATGTAATAAGTTTTTTTTATTACAGTAAAAATATTCGCCATCTTAGCTAGTACGTTTTGTTAAAAATTTTGATCTATATATTTGATTGATTTTCATAAAAATAAGTTATCTTTGCTGTATTAAAGTTGTTATTACAATAAATATAATTACCTATCGCTAATTTTATGAAGCTATACAACATTGCTACTTTAAGAAAACAGACTATAGATTTGCTGAATCAATAAATCAATTATTTTAACAAATCTTTTTTCCGTGAAAAAGAATTGAATCAAGATTAAAATTAATCAACATTGAAACAAAAATCGTCGATTTATTAAACTTTGATGCGATTGAAAGAGTAGAGTGACATTTAAAAAATTCTATTTTTTTCGATGAGGACTTTTTAACTTGGATTTGGATTCTTGTAACCGAATCCACTTTACTCATTTCTTATTTCAAGTAAAATAATTACGATTATTTAGGACGTTAATTGCGAAAATGAATTAGATAAAACGTGACCGTGTGGTTAGAAAAGTTAGAAGCAATGTTCTCACAAATTATTATAAATAATATTAAATAATATTAAATAATATTAAAATCATACATTTTGCTAAAGAAGAGTAAAAATTTTCTTGTTTCTATTATAGAACTGTTTTTAACCACTTCAGGACATTCCTCAAGTTGTTTTTCGCGAAGAAATATTAGTATTTTATCAGAAAACGATAATGAATGTCACATAAATCATTGAAATATTGTTGCAGACAATCTCTAGTTCTTCTCTCCGCCTTCGGTATCCGTGATTTCCCTTTTTCACCGCTCTCCCTCACTCGTTCATTTTGTGGAGCAACTTTAGTGAGCAAAAAGTCGAGCGGCACGCTCGCCTAAGTGACCATCGTACAACGACTAGTACTTCTCCGAGATCTCCCAGAGGCCTTTCCGATTTTCCTTTTGTCAGTTTCTCCGTTGCAATCAGTCCACTGGCATGGATTCTCATGCCTCTCCGTCTCGTTTTTCGCAAAACGAGTATCAGTCAGCAGATCGCTTTATTTTCACGAGTCATGAGAATGTAAATTAATCTGCCAACTCATTCCCATAGCTTCATTAAGTCGCTCGTACCAGACGCCTAGTTCCCATTCACTCCGATATGGAGACGACACTTTGGACCGCTTCTTTTGCCTTCTATTCTGAGGTAGCACTGGTCAAAACTGGGTTGTAAGGTCAGGATATGTTCGCCGACTCAATCGCTAACTACTTGACTTGCAAAGCGACGAGCATTAACCTGTCCAAGACGGTAAAGAGCGACTATAGAGAGAATGACCGAGTCTGCGGTTCGTCTGGAAAGCATTCTCCGGAATATCTAAATTCGGAATAATTGACTATTAAATTTTATAAATGTCTTCTTCTTTTACTAAAGAATACGACTTAGTTTATCACTGAAACCCATTTACCTTTAGTCGTTAATGGAAAATTATATATGCCTTGACAGCTTTGTC
Organism: Atta cephalotes; assembly: GCF_000143395.1. Classification (NCBI taxonomy): domain Eukaryota; kingdom Metazoa; phylum Arthropoda; class Insecta; order Hymenoptera; family Formicidae; genus Atta; species Atta cephalotes. Next base: position 113,972 of record NW_012130105.1, on the reverse strand, counting down.
GAAAAAAAATCTATTCCAAGTTGGCCAGTAGGGTTTGCCATTAAAAAATAATGTGGCAGAAGTGGGACGCTTTGTATGTACGTGACGTGACATAAAATTTACGCGTAGTCATTGCAAATACATCGTTCGAGACAGTACGCTAAGAGGGTTAAAGTGTCACTATTTTCCAGTTACTTCGTAGCAATCTATTGTACGCGACAGTTCACTTCCTGTTTGTTTTATATTTTGAAATATATTGGAAAAAATCGTAAATTGCTTATGGCGTTATTAAAAAGACATTTCAATCAAATGGGATGAACGTTGCAGTTTCACATCGTAAGAATCTGATGGATAAAGAACGATTTAGGACAATGCGAATAATAATTTTCATCGCTGACCGTCGCTAACTGTAAAATTATCCTAAAATTGCGTAGGTATCCGCATGTAATGTCATAGATGCGTTGGGAATTCTCCGAGTCATCTTGAATGATTATAGTATTCTTCGAAAGAAGGATGGGAATCATAAAATTTAGGTATTCTTCTACATTCTCTTCGCGCGCAGAAAGTGTATAAGCAAGTGTATATGATATGGCGCTATCTTAATCATCTCGAAGAATACAATAAAATTCACTTATAAATAAACATAAAATGTCTTAATTTTTCAACGTAAATCCCTGACCCCTATATTTTTTAGCATATTTTTCTAGCATTATAGATCTTTCACAGTTAAGATTTTTCAATGAATTTTGCTGCGGTATTGTTTTTCATCTTTCTTTAGCGGTGCATTACACAAATAACATTTGATAAAACACAGAACAATTATTGCAATATGCGTTTTCTAATTGTATATATTTTACTTTCTCTAGAACATTACGGGGTTTTTCTCCAGAATATTCTCATATTCTGGATTCAATAGAAAAACTATTATAAATTTTTCTTCTTAGTTTTCAACGTTTCATCTCTTCATTGTATCACGTTAAATCGATTTTAATTAAAATTCATAATAAGAATAATAAGTAGCAAATACATCCTTGGCGAATTATGTTGAACATTAATAAATTTAATGTTCATAATTTAATTTTCATAAAGACTTTAATAACGCCAACTCTCTTACAAGGTCAGACTCTGTTTATTCATTTACTATTTCGAATTGTGATGTCAGAAGTGAGAAATACCCTAAAAATTTTGCAAAATTTTGCATATTCTAATATGAAAATACAATTCAATAAAACAGCACTTATAATCGATGAAACTTTGTTTAAAATATATTAAAAATATATTAAAAATTCTTTTCTTGTTAATTAAATAATAAATAACCATTTATCTGGAAATAAATTATGCATATACTAAAAACGAAATAAACTGTAATATGTCTACAACAAACTATTAAATTAATAATATTAAATCGATCGATTAAATTAATAATATATAGAAATTAATATGTTTAATTTCTCGCTGAAATAAGAAGACAATTTTCAATTTATAAATTTATACCATTGATTATATAAATATTGTTTTATATTAAAAAATATATTTATTCAAATATAATTTGTAAGAATTTGATGTGCTTTCTTGTTTCTGACGTCATAATCTGAAAAAATAGTAGTGAGTGAACAGTAGCCTTAATTACAGTCGTTCACTGTTGAATAATTAATCGTCTTCTGTTAACATTTTCAGTGGCATCAAGCTGTGCTTGTAAAAGGGAAAACATGGAAATCACCGCGATTTAAATTAAATACGCTTACAATGACTTTAATGCCACATTTACTGACACGCACGGTCGCGATTGCGTGTTCTACTAGTTACAATTCTTTATCGATCATTTTATGTAAATTATACGTTATATATTATAAATTCTCAATAACATATAAAATTCATCATACTTGTTACGGGCTTTTAACATTGCTGTAACATTCTTGAAATATTTACAATGACTTAAATAAGGTATTATTATTATTATTATGCTTGTGCCCCCCCCCTCCCTTTAGTAATTATTTAACACTATGTGTGACGTATGATTTATTTTTATCATATCCGTTGTTTTTATCAATTATTTTGCAATCTTTTCTTTTGAAAAAGAAAAATAAATAAGCTTCTTCAACTGAAACCCAATATTAAAATTCAATAATTATCACTTAAATCGTCTCTTCAATTAAAAATAGCTTTGGATCTAACAAAAAATCTAATATGACTTTTAACACTGCTGTTCAAATAAACGTATAATATTCAAATAAAAATAATATTCAAAAAACATCCTTGACACCAATGTTCAAAGTAAATTTATAATAATTTAAATAAAATTTCATTACATTTTTATTTTAAATTTTTGTCAAACTATCTAATACTGTATAAGACTTACTACTTACTTTATTACACTAAAATATCTTTACGATTTATCCGATTACTTTTATCAACTTTGCAATTTCTATTCTGAAGAAAAGAAGTAAATAAACTTCTTTATCTGAAACTTGTTTGTTGAAGAAAAAAAAATAACTTGAGATCTAATAAAGATTCTGTTATAGTTCTTTTGATACCGTTATAACATTCAAAGTATTGGGTTGTCCGGAAAGTTCGTGCCGACTAAAATTTAAATTTTAGTATACATTTATTAAATTAAAATTTTCTGCGTTTCAATTTTCCTTCAACATCGGCACGAACTTTCCGGACGACCCAATAGATTTATAACGATTTAAATCAAATGTTATTATATTTGTCTTTAACAATTGCTACATAATATTACGTGGAACGTATTATTTTATTTTATTAAAAATACTTTTACGATTATTACTTGTTTTACCTGATTGTTTTTTTTGTAATCTTCTCTTTATCTGATTGCTATTTTGCAATCTTCTCTTCTGTAAAAGACAAATAAATAAGCTTCTTGGCCTAAAGCTTATTTCGTTAAAATTCATCAATTACTTTTGTTAAGAAAAAAAAAATAACTTGAATCTAACAAAGAACCGCAAACTACAGACATTTGTCGATGCCTTTTATCTGATCAATATCTTAGGAGCACTCCTCTGTTAGGAGTGTGCATCTGCTACAGATTATAATTGAATTACGGGACTGGTAATAACAAAATTGATATAATAATAAGCAATGAAGCTTAAAAGAGGGAATACCTATCATTTTATCAAGTGTAAAATATTGCTGTAGCGTTCCAGGAAATTGTTATTCAGGCGTTATACTAATAATGATAGCGGCCGCAAGCCATGAACCGGGAAAGCCGTTACAAATATTAGCGCAAATAGCGTACCGAAATGCTCTTTAACCATTGAATAAACTTTACTTGAATTTACAAGAATTAGATATACACTTTCAAAACTAAACATACTCTTTCGAAACGTGATTGATAAAATAATTGATAACACTTAATTTCTCCAATTTCTAATAACAAACGGTTCTTTAATTAAATAACTTTTTACATAAAGTTAATTAATTCTGTCTGTTAGCTAAATTTATTAACATAAAATGACGCAAAACAAAATGCATTATGTATCTATAAATGTTATATGTATCTTTTTTCATTATGTAACAATATTTCAGCAGAACCCATTGCGGGACAGGTGTTCTCGTCTTTCGATGAAAGTTTGGACGAAAAGAACGACGCGGAAATTTTTCGCGCTGTCGTCGAGTCAATGAGACAATGGATGCTTCACAAAAGAGTTAATCATAGAGGAAAAAGAGAGGTGTCCAAGGTTTGCTATGAGGACATCGGATGCTTCGAGGATACTGGACCCTTCAGTTATTTGGAGATGCTACCGTCACCGCCAAAAGACGTCGGAACTAGGTAAAAAATACGAAAGATATCTGATAGCATGTACAAAAAACGTCCTAATTGACACTAATTAAAAGTGACATAACATTAATATTATATTTTCACACTCAATGATGTAACTATTATGTAACATCATGTTATATAGCCTTGGCCGAAAGTATTAATAATTGTACTTTTTTATTTACCTAGAGTTCTTTTATTTACTCACTTATTAGTTATCAGCATTATATAAGTTTAAAGTTATTTTTTCAAAACAAAGATAATTCACAGCAAATGTCGTAAGTCAACTTTTAATTAAAACATTAAATAATAGTTATATATACTAAAATGCTTAATACTTTTGACCCAGATTACATTTTATTTAGTGTGAAATTACAACATAGACGTTATGTTACCTTTATTTGATAATCGACTAGGGTGGTGTAAACTCTATTATGGAAAATATGTGATATTGTATTACGTGATAATGTGTGCGTGAGACCATATAATTGCGATATAAAATATTTTCATTTTAAAAAATTGTGTAATTGGCATTCTCTTTCGCCAGATTCATCGTATATGGAAGTAGAAAGGCAAGATCGATCCCTATGGAAGTACCCGCCGATAATATAAATGATAACGTCCGCCGTGCCATAGACCCTAATCTTCCAACCAAAGTGATCGTGCATGGATTTGGAAGCGATTGCAACCATTTATGGGTTTACGATATGCGATCCGCGTTAATGAGCATCCACGATTGCAATATAGGTATTTATGTAACAAAATTTACGTAACTATTTTAATGGCTCGTGTCCAACTGATCTTAAGAAACAAAAACCTGGCCTACATCTCTTAATACAAGAATTTGCAGAAAGTTTAACGGTAAACGTTGCTTCTCTATTTTTTCTAACAAAAATATATTATTTTATAAAGTCTATTAAATATTATAATTATTTGTCAATAAATTAATTTCCTTTAATAATGCAATAGTGAGGCTTGTATAATAATAATATATTTATATGTTTATAATTATGCTGTTTAGGCATAGATTGTGAGATGCAATTATATAATTTAATAAATTCACGAATGTTCACTTTTTATTCATAAATATGTAGTAATTAAACAAGTAATTACGGTTCTTACAAGCATGTATGCATAAATGTTCTTTTCGTTGAATGCTAACTGCATAATTTTAACTGCATTACACACTTCTAGTTTGCGTGGATTGGGGACCTGGTAGCGCTGTACCCAATTATGTAAGGGCAGCGGCCAATACACGATTAGTTGGCCGACAATTGGCAAAATTAATTCGTAGTTTAAACGTGCCGCTGGAAAAAGTACATTTGATAGGATTTAGTCTGGGAGCCCACGTAGCTGGATTTGCCGGTGCTGAGCTCGGAAATGTCTCTAGAATTACCGGTAAGTCAAACATTTCACACATGATCACTGCGATCTTATCGTATAAAATTTTACGTAAAATCGAGTTTTACGTAATTCAACAGATATTTAAATAACAACTCTTTATGGTGAAACCATAATGTATGCAAATCGAGTCTTCAGGTAAGGGAGATCGACATCGATTGTCACAGTTTTTGAATGATAACTTTAGAAAAAGAAATGGACGTAAGATTTTAAAGCATTATATAAGTTATAATACATCTATATATTAGATATTAAAAAATTATATATTAATTAGATATTAAATATTATCTTGACTACATTATCGTACATGACTACATATTGGCAAAATATTTTCGACAAGTTTCAAGAAAAAAAAAACATTGCATGTTATTCAAGGCCAAATATATTTTAACCTTAATCAATTTCGAAATTTTAATTGATATTTATAGGTTCAGTGTACTTTAAATTAATACATCTATGTTTAATGTTAACATAATTGAACGTATTTTCTTTTATTTCAAAGATTAAAATTTGAATAATAAGATTATGTAACTTAAAATTATGTAAGATCGTAAATAATTTTTCACAAAGTAGTTAAAAAAAATTAAGGTCCTGGATTCGCGAATTAACCGAATAGGATTGAACTATTTTTATCTAATAAATATATTTTTTAAAAGCGATATATTTTTTATATTACGCATTTATATCGTGATGTGATTTTCAATTTATTCTATGTATTACATTTGCAATAGCATCATTTTTCCTACGACATTAACTCAGATCATTGTATTCATTTGTATTTGCATTGACTTGAATTGTCAACAATAATCTCCGTGTAAATTTCTTGTGTGCAAAATATCTCGATGATCGCAATCTGGCCAATCGAGCACAATCTCTTGCGTATAATCGATTATTAGAGAGTAACTGTAACAAGGTCCCGCTCTCGGCAACCATTTCGATGCATTTAAATGCTTGCTGCATTTTATGCCTCTTACCTCGACACGCGCTGATGCCTTTTAATCGAATATCAACACGGTGAATTATCGATCGTGAGTTTTTTTCACTAATTGTAAATAGGTACCATATGTATACTTGGGTTTCTCCGGATTTCTTTTTCCGGGATTTTGACAAAATGGGACGAGCATTTCTCAAATTTTAAATTATTACACTAGGAAAAATGTTTTATTTTATAAATTAAAATTTTGCTGTAACTACAAAAATTTAGTTAAAATATACCGAACAATAATTGTTATAAAATATACCGAATAAAATTATCTTATGTAAAATAAATTGTTCAGTTTATATAAACAAATTTTTTTGTTATTTATAAAGCAAAAAAATGTATTTCATAGAAGCAAATTTTTTCTTATATGTGTAAATAAGAAAATGGCTATTAAAAAAAATGCTTCAACTAAAAGTACTAAATTTTTTTCTTAATGCAGAGCAAATGATATCTTTCCGCTGATTACTCGTTTTACGCTATTTTACATAAGTAAAATTAAGAAACAATTCTTTCCGTAATTTGCACCTAATTCGCTGTCACGAGTATTTCATTAATTTCGAATTGTGTTTTATTCATTTATATCTTTTAACGTGACCTCCCTTAATATTTTCATAAAGTTCTAATAAAGAGAAATTTATTTTCCAAACTTGAGAAGTAATTTATACACCCTTTCATTGCCGTTTCACGCTTTTTCAAGGTTATTTATTCCATGTAAAGCTTTTTTGCAACTTTTATCCCGATTTCATACATTCACCATCGCAAATGTAAATGAATAGCCAATTACGCGTGACGCGTAAAGTAAAAATATTATCTATAATAATTCACGTACCTACAGGAGCAACCGGTTGATATTTTTACGGTAAGCGTATTTACTAACTTTATTTTAATAATTTAGCATCCGAATGCTTATCCATAATGCTGACTGCCTCTATTGGAAACTGAAATGAAATTTCTCTTAAAATGTGATAGCAATCTTCGCGAAAATGATTGCAGAGATGCTAAAGACCGTTACTTAGTACAACTTTCTAGATCAATAATAGTTCTCTATTTTTTATATTTTTATGATCATTATTCTAAGCATTTAATTATAATGAAAAACTCATAGCTTAGAGGATTATGGAATACACATTCTGTTTTCGTATGTCAATAGGATTGGATCCCGCAGGGCCACTTTTCGAGTCGCATGATCCGAGAGTTCGTTTAGATGCAACGGATGCAAATTTCGTCGATGTTATTCACAGCAACGGTGAGCAGCTCATCTTGGGTGGACTCGGCTCATGGCAGCCTATGGGTGACGTAGATTATTATCCGAACGGTGGAAAAATGCAAAGCGGATGCTCGAATATTTTTGTTGGTGCCGTTTCTGACATTATTTGGTGTAAGTTCACCTTATGTATATCGTTATAAAAAATATCCAAAGTTGACATCTCAGAATCTGTCATACAGGACAGTTTTGCTGAAACTATCTATAAAATTTTAGCTAGATACAGATCTGAAAAGAATTTTATTAGATCATCTAAATAATTATTTAGCAATTTTAAGCATGATAAGCAATGCTGTCAAATATTTTATCATTCTTGTATATTTTTGCAGTTTGAGCTTTCTTCATAATTATTTTCATGTGGTCCAACAAAATTATTTTCATAGCTATATCTAACTAAATTTTTTTACTTCAGCAAAGCCATCCTTTCTATGCCCCTTAATTTTTTATTATTCGAATTATAATTATGCTAACATGATATCACTCGTAAAAAAAGCAAAACAAATATGTTTATTTTAATAACAATAATTCAAATTTGCAATACAATTGTATAACATAAAAATATTGAGTAGATTAAATAGATCCAACTTCGGAAGTTAAAATACAAAGTAATGAATCTCTATATTATATAACAATGTAATCGTTACAGCGAGTGCGGTCGAGGGGAGATCGTTGTGCAATCATCGTCGGGCGTACAAGTTCTTCACCGACTCCGTAAGTCCGAAATGCCGATTTCCAGCGTTTCCTTGTGAACAAGGATATGATGGCTTATTGAAGGGTGATTGTTTCCCCTGCGGCATGGATGGTACTGATCGACCTTGCGGCGACATGGGTTATTACAGTAACGAATCACCTGCCAGAGGCCAGCTTTATTTAGTAACGAGAGACGAGGAGCCTTTTTGCGCTCATCAATATCAGATCAAGGTCTATAATAGTCGCAGTGAGAGATCCACCAAAACCTATGGCAAGCTTCAGGTGAGCGTCCGAGACGAAATCTTTCAACGAGTAGCAAATAGCAATGAGGATTCCACTTCTCTGTTTCACAGAAAAAACGAAATTTTTAAGATACTTCAGCAAAATTGTTCTTTTTGTATGCAAATTTGTCATACATTCATATAATTTACTGTTAATACAATACTTACAATTAGAAATTAGAAATTATTTCTGTTCTATTCTATTTTCAAATAAAAAATGTATTGTAAATAAAAATAAAATATAGAATAAAAAAAAATATAGAAATTAGAAATTATTTCTGCTTTACTTTTGCTGTACAGCTTTCACGAATTTTTCAGATAGTTTCTTCGTCTTATTGTTAGATTGAAAATAAAAGTGAAAGTTCTAAAATCTTTTTCATGATAGATATCTCAGTCTTATGGATTTTTTTCAGATTACACTTGTGGGAAAAAGTTCTTACAATGATACGTTTGCGATGACTCGCAAGGATGAAGAACTTTTGGTAGGAGCCATTCTTCAAAAAATCGTCGTACCGCATCCTGCAGTCACTCATCTCGAAGCGATCGAAGTAAGTGTATTGATTATATTGATATATTAATTATATTTCCATAAATTTCGACACAAGTAGTAATTTATATCTTTGCAACTAAAACTTACTTGTGTTTTATTTTTTGCTGTAATTACATGAACACAGACTTTTAATTAACATATTTTTTAGAAAAATACTATAAAATTCTACTTTAACATTAAGTATAATTAATTGTTAATTTACATTTGAGATGTCAGACGTCTTATCGAAATAATCCATACGTTCTTATGCCAGTTTTTACCAATGTAGTTTAATTTTAATCTAATTCTTCAACTAGTTCTTAATTTCTATCTAATTCTATCTCTAATTGAATTCAAAAAAAATGAAGAATAAGTTGATAGAAATGTACATAAGTTGGTAGAAACAGGCATTAATAAATCAGAATAAAGAATTAAAAACATCAAAATCAGCTATTGATTCTACATTGCTACATACAATGAATTAGATAATTATTTTAATTTAAAATAATTAATTGTTGTAATTATTTTTATATTAACAGATCAAATACACGGCATATAGCGGCTGGATATCGTCCGGATTGGTGTCGTGGACCATCGACAAGGTGGCAATAATCGATAGTTTCGGCAAGATTCTCTCGGTTTGTAAGAAGGGCTTGATTCTAGAATCTGCTCGGTCAGTTTACCTACCCCTTTATCCCGGCGAATGCAACATACCTTTGGATACTGACAACTCCACTGTATCTTCCTCGGTACCAATACTCGAACACGTAGAGGTGGAGAACAGACAGGGTGGCATAGGACCTTTTACGAAAGAGCAAAACTACGACACAAAGGATCCTCCAAGATACTCCATGGAAATTCTGCCGACAGAGAGAACATCACAAAGACGAAATCTCGGTCCGTTCACGAAGGAGCAGAATCGACGCGTCTCCGAGATCGAGACGGTGACATCCTTCGAGGATGCAGAAAAGCGGCGCAACGTCGCGAATCCGTGGATCATCCTGGACATATCCGGTGATGGCGACTCAAACTCGCTGGAGAACGCAGAGTCAGAGCAAGGACGGAGCTTCTCCGGTGCCACGAACCTGATCTACCATGCCTCGACAGTGTCGGAGCGTGTTGTTGAGACCACCGTGACCACTGTTGCGACTACTACGGAGTACTTGTCGGAGATCAGAGAACCGGTATTGCGTCCGAGTAAGAAAGACGCCGGTCGATCGCTCAAGCTGCCCGAGATCACGGAACCGATTCTGCGTCCACGCGCTACCAGGCACAACACGCGGAACGAGGTGATATCACACGAGAAGCAACACGACGAGATACAGGAGACGTCGTCGACCTCCACGAGAGCGTTCACCGTGCAGTTTCTACCTGAGCGATTGGCTGGTATCCTGGCGCAAGCGGAACGTTACGCTCGACAAACTCTGTTGCCCCTGATCTCGCAGTACACACCAAGCTTTGTGACTGGTATACGGCACGAAGAGCCAAAGTATTTCCCTCTTTTGAATGATATAGTGCGTCCAAGAAGCATCGATAACACTGCAGAGATCAGTAGGACGACTAGTCGATCATGGAACAGGGATCAAATCCTGCGGGTGGAAATCGGTCAACGCAAGTCCGAGAAGTTCAACCTCGACGATAAACGTTATGAGGAATCCTCGAGTGCTCAAACGGAGAAGAACAAAAACGAGCATACTATATCGAGAATTGAGGAATCGCCGATGATAGTCGAGGCTGTGTATCCGGAGAAGTCAGTAAGCACCAATTCCACCAGTCTCGAGACGAAAGCAGCAAGCAAGGATAGTGATTGGCAGCCAATTGGTGAACCGATTAGTGAATCGACTTTGAAGAATTCTCTGTCGCGAAGGGATTCAAACGTTTCGCGATCACTGGACTGGTCACTCGATCATAGTCATAACTGGACTTTGCAAAAGGCCAACGCAAATGTGGAAACTGAAGTCAAACCTGACAATGACTGGATTCCGATCATGATCAAGAGCGATATTATTTCAACGACCGCGCGAATTGCGAGTGAATTGTCGAGTGAAGAAACAGTGACGACAACGATCCCGACGATGGAGATCGATACCGTTGAAAATTCGCAAAAATCTGCCGAAGTTAACATCTTCGATGAGGCGAAAAAGGAAACCACGATCGCAAACACGTATGAGAGGAAATTCATACCTCTAATTGACTTCGAGGAGACGACCAGCGACCTGTCCTCGTTGACTGACATTAACGATGTTTCGAGTTCTACGACAGTTGCCACGCATATCCAGAAGATTCCGCGATACAAGACAACAAAAAGTGCCAGAAATATAATACATCCTACGATGATGTTCCCATACGCTTATGAGCGAAAAAATGATCCCAGAACGAGATATATACCGCTGATCCCAGAAGAGGATATGGGCAGAGCCTATCCGATGCTCGAAAGGGAGCGTTAATATTACGTATACTAAAAAATGATTTAAAAATGAGACTCAAAAGTTTTTTTTTAATTAAAATATTCGCAAAATGCAAGATCATATCTTCTAAAACACCTTATTTGACATTATTTATTAAGATTGGAAAACAAACTTTATATTTCTTCGGTAAAATTCGGAATTTATTTCTATAAGGTCTCTTTGTTTATATATTGTAAAAACATCAAAAATTCAGAAACTTATGGGATTACCGGCATCATGTTAGTGAACGAAAGATAAATAACTTAGGATTGTTTTAATTAGATAAGAATGTTTCCATGATTCGGATTTCTAAAAATCTAAGGAAAACTATCTGTTATTTCGGGAATGAATAAAATAGTGAATTCCCAATAATATTGCTTGATTCAAATTATTAAAAAATTATAATTTGTACTACAAGAATAATTTTTTATCGACAACTTTATTTTTAAGTTGGAAAATTTGATTTATAATAAATCTTTTTCAAAATAAATTTTAAAATGAAATTTTGTTGCGAAGGGTACAACTAACAATCTGTGATGAGAAATAATGCGATTTAAAATCAGTTCAAACTCTTCTTATCGCTTGTCTCAAAATTAAACGATCTGTTTCTTATATTATATAATGATGATATTAGATATAAAATAAAAAGATAAGTATAATTTTTGATGAAATAAAATATCGTGTCTTGTAATAATTGTCGTGTATGTTGTCTTATTGACAAACAAGTGCTTTTTCTTAATGAGCTCATAAAAATAATTGTATTAAAATTGTAGAAAAAAATCGCTAATTTTTCCTTTGGTCATTAGCATTGTTAAGACTTAATGACTTTAGAAAAAAATCTTTAATAACTTTCCTTTTTTTTCATAAAAATTGGGAGCCCTTAACTTTATTACTTTTGTATATATATATATAGGTAATTTTTACATAGCTATATATATATATATATATATATATATATGTATGTATATATATGTGTATATATATATATATACACACAACACACATATATATAGCTTCGCCTTTTACTATTAATCATAACTATTATTATCATCCGTCATTGCTGCCATTAATTTTTCTTTTTCACGCTTATTTATGCCCAATTTATAAGTAGTGATTACTGATCACGAGAGAATCGGGTGTTTATAGTGCTCGCTATTTATATATATATATATATATATATATATATAATTTTTACATTGTATATATCTCGATGACCAACGCGGAGAGCTACAAGGAAACCCGACATATCACGCAGATCCTCTTCGTAGTGTAATAATATAAAGAACTGGAAGATACAGGGCTACAACAGCAGTCGTAGATTCTAGATAACAGTTGAAAAATATGGAAGAGACGACGTTTGCGTAGATTTATATATAGATATATAATCTTTAATATAACTGTTTTTACTTAAAATAAATAACCCATATCTTTCTTTTTTAAAAATGCGCCTCTCGGTCCACTAACTCCGCTTTCATATTCTCTCTCTTTCTTTCCCTTCTCATTCATGCATTCACATTCGCAACATGTATCCCGTAAACTCCATCACATCATAAACCACGCATTTATTGCCCTTTATCAATCAGGTTGAACCTCAGGATATGCCCATATTCCTGATATGTCCGCATGCTTAAGAACTAACTCGTTCGCAGTCCTTTCCTCGCTTCGATTATTCAGGTACCGATTGACGCATCGAGGAGAAAAAGAAGGCCCCGATTCGACGAGCGAAAATTAAAAGGAAAAAAAAGAAAAAAAAGAAACGCAAAGAAAAGACACATAGCGCGCATCCTATTGTATACGAGGAAGAAGAGACTGCGAATATCGTTGACGCGATTTCGAGCATCTCTATTTACAATATGACCTATTACATAACAAACGCACAGTCTTATGGAGTAAACCCGTGAGCGAACTTCGACAAGTAAAAAGGTATCGTCACATTAGTCTATCACTCTACGATTGTAGATTTGGTTCGACTCGCTGTCTGAGCGACAAAACGATTCACGTTATATATGTGAAAGTCGTAGCTACCTACATAGATATCGTTTTTGGACGTGTACACTTTCTTTCTATGATACCCACACATACGCATACATACATGTACGCATGCACACCAGTGCGGTAGGCACTATCATTCACTCTGTCTCGCACGTTCTCAGTCTCACTCTCTTTTCCATTGTATATAAATATACCGACGTTCAAAAACAAAAAGGGAGAAGACCATCGGGTGTAAGCAGGACGCCCGATTTCATCTCGCTCATTTCACGCTTGCTATTTCAACTTTAAATACTACAAGTTTTAGCGCTACAACGTACAAAAGATAAGGCCGCCACATTAATACACTGACTAGATCAGTTTCATATATTCTCTTTTCAAAGTGAAGAAACTCTCTCGGCTATACGCGCAACACGTCAACAAGAATATCCAGGACACGGTGTACCTTTGCCAACAAAAAAATATATATGTATATATGCATTACCGTTACATATCCGGCACTTTGTATCCCGAGCTATTAACACGCCATGATACGCGAAACTGCGAATCGCTGAAAAAGCACGTACTAACGTCGATGAACTTCGCGCTGCGAACGACATCAGTACGTCAAAGACAAAATAAGAATTTCGCAAACGCGACATAGGCCTCTGTAGATGTGGAACTTAAGGGTCCTCTCTTGGCCTCTCACTGCAGCATGCTAAATAATGATATTAGGAAAAAAATTAAATAAATTTTTTTTCTTATATCGTATAATTTTCTATCATCACTCAATAGAATAAATTTCAATAAAATAAATGTTTTCTTGTCTGATAAATAATTACATATTGCAACAAGATCTGTATTTATATCAAACTTTATGACGGTTAGTTAATTTAAATTAATTAAGATTCATAGCTATTATTTCACTTGATTGAAAAAAAATTTCTAAATTTTAATAAATATAAATAGTTATATATAAATAAAATTTAATTTATTTTAAACAGGAAAAAATACGACTGCAGTAACAGGCCAGCGAATCCTTAGATACAAAAATAAAAATTAAAAATTGATAGGATTGTTAATAACACATTAGAAAGAAAAAAATACAACACAATCCGACAAAGTTAATCATATTAATCGAAAAATTAAGAATGGCGAGATAAGAACCTTTAGCCTGGTAATCCGCCTATTCGACTTAAATAAAAAAAGTCGCCTTTATTTGTTCGCCCTTATTTGTCGTCGATCTGTATAGCTATCCTTACAATGATCGGTAATACCCATCGTTCGTGTGCATAAGGACGGAGATGGCTACTAGGAACTGCGAGGCACTGCAAAATATGTCAATCGAGGGGCAATAATCGATTAGCGCTATCTTCGGCCCTAATCTGAAAACGCAGTTTTTTGACAAAATTCGCTATTGTTTCGTTCTCTCCTCCCTATTTCTTTTTCTTTTTCGAACGGCGCATCGTTGTAGCCAAGTTACATGAAACGCGACTCGTGTTGCGTATAAAAGATCCTGTTGATGGCTCCATCAAATTTCAGTCGTTATAGTTCAATAATGTATGTAGATTATCAAAAAACATCACAGTCAGGTTACTAGGTTTTTAGAGAAGTGTCTGTAAGCATGCGTCGCATGTGTGTTATCAGCTATCCTGTCTACAAATTACGAATGACGCGCCGATACTATATAATCGCCCATTTCATCCGCCCCAAATCTTTTATGCGCAAGAAGACCGATTGCTACTATCATTAAGACAACATACATTCTTCACTCTTCAACTATATGTAAGAAACACGCTAATTATTATGTAATGTCCCAGAATTTTCACCGTCACCGGCATGTGATAACGAGCCTCTATCGGGACTTGTATCGCGTTTCATTTTTTCATTTTTATATATACGGTTCTTTTCACGCGGACGCTGTCAAAAGAAAATAATAAGAAATTGCCAAGAGCCTCAGGCGTAATATCACTTTTTGTCGAATAACGCAAGTTTACTGCGCACGGCACCTTCGCACACGACTAGCCGTTGCGCGGCCGAGATGCTACTGATAGGCACGGGACCTTCTAGACTGGCCCGTAGCAGAGTCAGGCGACTAGGACCAGCAGTGTCGCCGTGATCACCGAGTCTACCCGTTTGCTTCCTCTCAAAGTATTCGACAATTTTCGAGATGGTCTTGCTTGACGAGCCAATGCCATTCAGTCGATCCTCCCAGCAGGAATCGCCACCGCCTAAGCTGGCAATGTCCTCGGAGGAGTCTGTGTAGATCGAACTGGTTCGATGGTCATCCAGCAGGAACAGACTGCTTGCTGCCGAGCTGCTGAGAGTCGACGTGTGCCGTCGATTTGGCGGCTCTGGACTCAGGTCTTCGCCGACGCAACTCCAGAAGCCTGATTCGCAGCTGCCACGTCTTCGCGGCTCCCAACCATCTCGGAAGAGCGGATGGGCGAACAAACTTGCGACGCCCACCTTAGTAGCAACCTAAAAACACACGTGTGGTACAATATGTGTGTTAGTAAACATGATAAAAACATATAGCTTCAAACGCAATAATCGGAACTTTAAACATGTATGATATAGATATGAATTATGCAAATATCTTTAAAACGATATACATATTCTATTTATGTTCTAAATATAATAATTTATGTTTTAAAGAGATAGTGTAAAGTTTTTTCGTCCCTTTCTCATAGTAATGTTTATGTTTCTGAACAGCATACTGAACATTTGATATAATCATGCTTTATTCTTAAGATTCTCAATCATTGTATAAGACATTATCATTGTATATGTCATTGTAAAGAGAGAAATATTGTGAGCTGCCGTTTTATATTATTTCAAGGTTAAAACTAATGGAATAGCCCCTATCCCATACTTAATCATTTATGCTGAATCTGTGTACTTACTTTTCTCTCCCACTTCTTTCTTGCAGTAGGACTGCTCGGTTCGGAATTTGGCTTCTTTCTGTCCAGAATCTTGGCAATACTATCGTTTTGCGCCGGCTTGAACTTGCTGCACGTGCTGTCGGTGATGCTGGGTCGCACGTCCTCCGAAGAGGGCAGCTCTAAACAGCTGGAGAACAGATCGCCGAGGATCTTTTTAACGCCACCCAATGCGTGAAATGGATTCGCCGTCATCGGCCTGTAATGCGGATCTCGACGGCTGGCGAGTTCAGCTACTCGCCTAGCAGAATGACATCTTGCCTTATCCGATGGCGTCGCGTTATCGCAACCTCTCGCGTCCGCCGATTGGCTTCTGAGTTTTGCGGTACGCCGTTTCGTCGTGCGTCCTTCTCGTGCAATCTCATCCATGCTGGACATCAGCGTTGGATCAACGGTTGATTGCCGTTTACCAATGTTATTCTTCAGTTCCTCTTCACAGGCTGCTATCATAGTTTCCAAGCTAGTCGTAATTTCCGGAAAGGTTGGCCTGGACTTAGGTTCGTACTGCAAATAAACGATAGCACCATTTATAATTCGGATTCATAAATTAAACAATAAATAATTTAATCAATAAAAGAAATTGAATATTTAATAAATATCCGCACAAAATATTTCCCATCGTGTACATGCGTGCGTACATCGTACTTCAATCCGGTAATACCAATTTCCATGACCATTCGCACCGAATCCGCGCGTTGCATGCCTTTACAGTTAGATATCATCATACTCACCGTGCAGCAATTGAAGGCAAGTTGAAGAAAAGCAGGCGGCGGATCGGCGGCCGCGCAGATCTCCGCCACGGCTAGGTAATCGAGGCCAAAGTTATCTGAGCGTGGCAGAACGTCCGGATCCGCGGGCACCCGGCCGATCAGCTCGCACACGACGATGCCGAAGGAGAATACATCGGACCTGTGGTCGTACCATTGACCTTTGAGGCACTCCGGCGACATCCAGTAAGGACTGCCGACTGTGCTGAGTCGATAGCCTGTGCTGGGATCGGGTATCTTTGCAGCCAGTCCGAAATCGCCTACCACTGCGGTCATCTCGTTATTGCACTCGTCCTTCTTGATCAGCACGTTCTTCGACGTGAGATCGCGGTGGAAGATGCCGCGGCTATGCAGATAGGCCATACCACGAGCCACGTCTCTCGCTAGATTCATCCGGACGAGATGCGGTAACGGCGTGTGCCGCGACATGATCAGCTGCTCCAGGCTGCCGCCGTTAATGTATTCTGTCAACGCATGTAGCTGACCTTCATGCACGCACACTCCCATAAACCTGAAAAAAAGAAGACAAGATTGATCATCAGTACGTTTGAGAAAATTTTCAATTTATTCTAACAATAACGGGAATTATAGACAGAATTTCTTACTGAAATTTTTGTTATAAAAAAAATACTTCAATATATTATTATTTAGAAAGGAATTATTACTTCATTTTCAATGTTATCTAAAAAAAATATATTCAAAAGAAAATTGATATATAAGTTTACAAACTTTTTATTTCCGTAATCTAACATATGAAGTAATTAAGATAACTGATAAGAATAAAGCTGATATTATCGCAATGATTAAATTATAATACAATGTATAACAGCTTAGACTTTTTAAACATCTTTAAAATGTAGGACTGTGATCTTCGTTTTTATTTATACTGTAAGTATTTTATCGTAAATAGTTGCAGTGCTCGCAAAGTGAGATAATAACTCGCTTTTAAATAATAATGCACTAAAGTTTTGCTTTTGTAAGCAAAAATCTCAGTCAGAAATTCTAATTATAATTCCACTTTTGAGAGATTCAAGGATTTAAATAAAACTATAGATTACAGAAGGTTTCCGGATGAAAAATTGCAGCTCTTTGCTTTGCAAAATCTAATAGATACTATTTATTTCAAAGCATATAATAGCATGACGTAAAGAAATAAAAAAATATGTATTATTTAAAAAATACATATACATATATTAGTACATATACATATATATAGTTTAACACCTAACTTAACTTTGACGCTTCTCGTATTAGGTGATTCTCATATAAACGGACATTATATTTTCGTATTTTATACGTTAAGTAAGGACCGTTAAAGGTAAATGCTGCAAAAATATTTTCAAAATGGTTACAAGGTAAAAGATATTTGCCGCGTGATGTTGTAAGCGCAAGTGAATTCAAAACTTGC
This sequence comes from Atta cephalotes, assembly GCF_000143395.1. Classification (NCBI taxonomy): domain Eukaryota; kingdom Metazoa; phylum Arthropoda; class Insecta; order Hymenoptera; family Formicidae; genus Atta; species Atta cephalotes. The sequence goes on along the minus strand of NW_012130105.1, from coordinate 95,536 downwards.
TTTTATCAATTCAATGATTTTTAGACGAGATTAGATAATATGAAAAAACGAACAAAGGAAGAATAGAGCAGAGTTGGCGAACAATCATGATAACATTAAGTGTCACCCTTTACCATACTTTCTTATAAGATATAATAATAAAAAAGATAAAATGTGCGAAGATGAATATATAAATAGATAAAAAAATACATATATACATAATGATAATTTATGATTCTATAAAAATAACCAAAAATTATTGAAAATTCAATATTGCACAATAAATATGTTTGAAAAATCATAAAAGATAAAAAACAAATATAAATTGTGCTAAAATGCAAAAAAATATTTATAATTAATATTGTTGAACATTGTTTGCAAATCACATCGCCACTTATTAAATAACAAAACCAAATGCAGGTGTGCTTAAGATGATTAAAGGGTCTAGACAGCTTTAATACGTGTCATATTGTAATTTAATCGTCGCGATATCACCGACGTTATCTTTATAACCACTATGTATGCTAGATTAAGTCTCAAAGAGAATTACACATCGTTTTGCTTCAAGGAAACATTATAGTCTCGTTTATCATCAGGATGCCTTCGAGATAATATTGCTAAATATTCAATAATGTATATTATTCAATGACAAACATTGCCAAGTATCACCATTAGTCCTTCAGTCTTTAATTTATAACACATAACGAGCATTCGTTTCCATTAATTTTACCTTGTGCACCAATTGCAACAATAATTTATATATATATATATATATATAAACTGAGTGTACATGATAAAATAACAATCAAATTTATAGTTATAATTATATAATTTATATATAATTATAATTTGTATTATAAATCAATTAATTTTCAAAAAACAATATAAAGGACAATGTTGTAAGTTTTTACGATTTTCTCTTATTATCTTAATAAACAAAACCGCAAATGAGAATTTATTCCAAAAGATGCAGAGATTGCGATAAAACAACTTGATTATATCCTGAAAAGTACTCCGCTTCTTGCATTTCTCCCGCAAGTTAATCGGTGAATGCATTTTGCGTTATCGTTAGGATAAGATCTTGCATAAATGATAGAGCTGAAGAGAAGAAAATCGCGCGTTGCGTCGCGTCGTGTCGTCCCGATTTCGAGGCGTTTCTCGCTGAGCACATCGTCGTGGTTTCTCCCACAAAGCGACAGGGAAAAAAAAAGGAAGAGGATAAACAAACTACGCGACTGAAAGAGAAATTTCCGGCGAAGAATTTTTCTCGGATAAAACACGGATGATATGCATACACGATGCTCTAGATTCATTTTTTGCTGATCAGATAAGAAGAGAAATTGTCGCTCTCTTCGCTCTTCCTGAGATTTGTCGTTTACGCAATTGATACATAGTAGAAATATTAATTATTATATGTCACATCGACGAATTTTTAAGACTAAATACACGTTTTACACTAACAATAAGTATAGTTTTTATCAAATATGAAAAAAATTACTTCAAATTAACCGAATAATTTAAGCACTTGTGTGTAATAGAATATTTTATAAATTATTTTTGATAATTCACAATATAATTTAGCATAATGCGCAACAAGAGGAAAAGATTTTCAAAGATTATACAGCTGTGAAGGGTGAAAGTCGAAATGATAAAGTAAACGAAGGTACATAAGCGTAATGCGAATAAAACAGAAGCGATTTGTTGGAGAAATATAATTGTAGTCAATCTCTTTTTTATAATTTTTTTAGAAAAGACTGTGATTCACTTTAAATTGATATATATGATATCTCTTCATTCATCTTATTATGTGATTTTTATTCTTATAACTATATAATCTTCATAAATCTTTTTCTTTTCTTGTTACGTTTATGTAAGGATTATTCTTTTTTAATTCTAGAAGTACCAACATTTCACTAAAAAGATCAAGTGAATAAATTATATGAAAATAAAGAAAGTGATAAAAAATCAAGTATTTTATCAAATACATAATTATTAGAAAGTCAAAAAATTTCAAAATTTTTTATATGAGAAATATATTAATTAAAAAAAAACAATCAATAATGACCTTTCGATACTTCTAGCGTAAACTGTTTATTTTTCTGACCAACTCTTTGTATTTCTTCTTTTGCCCTCCATATTTGTTTATTTCTGACTAAATACTAATCTTACATCTTACATCAAATATAATATTTCATTACTTTTGTTTCAGAAGTTTAATTTATTTAAAAAAAAAACTACTCTCATTAATTATTTACATTATTATTAAATATCAATTATTTAGTGTTTTGAAAATTATTCTTGTAAAATTATTCTTCGACATTCCTGTTAATTACTTTCCATTTTATATTTGAATAAGTCTACTGCATTAGAGAGCTGCGATTTTGCGATATATTACAAGCCAGATCAAAAAGCCAGTGCGATATGTAACTGGTTTTTTAATTGCGAAATCGCAGGTGACTTAAAATCGCGTCTGTAATTAATATTCTATACTTGTTTTTTAATTCTTTTAAGCCAAACAATTCGACTAATGCGCAATAAAAAACCGATATATACATAATTTTCAATTTCAATGAAGAAGTTTTTCTATGAAAATTCCAAATTTTTTTAGGAATTTTTCAATGCTATTATTTAAAAAAAATACTTTCATATTGGCTGCGTTCTAATAATTATTCATCTGTCACTGCTCTGAATTTACTGAAGATTTTTAATATGACAAAAATGGCAGTTGAATAAATGTATAATATACACATATAAAAATCGTAATGCGATATATCGCGTCCCAATTTTTATATGTACATGTTATATATTATCCCGAATTTTAAGGAATATTGCAATCGCGATGCATAATTTTTTAAATTACACATTCCTGCTTTCTATCAGATCTGAAACTTTATATCAATATATATATTCTCTACTAATTTTGCTTCAGGAATTATTATTAGGGTTCTTGAAACGAAGTAAATATTACAAAAGTGAACAAATTCATTAGATGTTGTTCACAATAAAGTTATAAATATTCTAGTAAATTCGATTACTTTTGTAATTTTCATTTTAAGAACTGTAATACTCTCCCTGATTACAATAGAAGTACGCATGATGCATGTAAATTGAAAGTCCGATGCCAAGTGTACGGTAGTCGATACGAGTGTCTGACTATGCCGCGTCATTATTCACTAGCTGAGCGCCAGAGCAGCGTTTTCTCTTTCACAGCTAAGTGAATTCATTTTCCGTAAGCCAAATATTACGTAAAAGGGCGTTCATAAGAGCGTGTGTAAAGAGCATCAGCAAATCGATTGGGAGCAAGAATTATGCGGAGTTCTTGAAAATGCAAGATATTTTTGGATATCTATATTCTCCGGTTGTTTTCATTCAGTCACTCATGGCGCGCCGATTGTCTAATCCGGAAAGTCGTTCCAAGAATTATGCTGCTAATGATACTACCGTTGAATATTCGATACTACAGTATAACATTATGACACCGATGTTTACGGTCACCGATTACGACTGATTCCACGAAAGTAATGCGGCATATTATGCCATACTATAACAGTGATACTCTAAAAAATATCGTGTTAATAATGTTATACAATAATAATGTTATACAATAATATGTTATTAAAATATATTATGACATTTATAATAAGCAGTAATAAGCAGTCTACTAGGAACGCTATTGTTTTCTTGAAAATAAATATTAATTACTGACAGATTCAATATGACAATAATCGTGATAAACGACACATCGAGATAATTCATTAACTTACATATAAAAGATAATATTATTGATAGATTGAATGTGGCAATAATTGTTGATAAATGATACATCAAGATAATGCTTAACTTATATATATAGAAGATAATATTATTTATTATCAAATCATGGGAAAAAATGACTTCAGATCAACCGCGTAATTTAAGCGTTTTGTATAATAGAACATTTTATAAATATTTTTTATTCAAAATATAACTCAAATTTATTGTATATTATTAAGTCTAATTGAAGTAAATCGAACACGTACAGATCAGATGTCAATGTCATATTATTGTGTTGTCAGGCGCTGTTTAAAAATAGTGATACTTTTTTTAGAACACTTTGCGCAATGTCAACATTTCCTGAAATTAATGCAAGTCGTTTGTATAAACGCTATCACGCTATAGCAACCCCGGTTACGACGCAACGAGCGCGGGTGTCACGATACACGTGGCAAATGCCGCGAGTGAAGATGATAACTATTTTTACGGCTGAGTCAGCCGGGTGTGCGAAACGGAGGATCCTGAGAGGATTCGCAGAGTTTTCGCGGAGGCCTCATCGAGGAAAATGCCAGAAATAAGATCCGCTAGGTCTGCGACGAGTAAACACCGTATCCGAATCTGGGCCAAGCCGTTTATATCGTCGGAATGCGTTGTCGCGGTGCGTCCCGTTGAAATGCGTCGTCGCGCTAGTAACACTCGGCGCATTATGTCATAACTGAGAAGTAAGTATTGGTCCCAAAGAATAAAAAAAAAAATAAACTGAAGAACCTCTCTATATTTTGAACTTTTCCCGAAGTATGACTTCTAAATATTTATCGTGATGGATTTTGCACAAATTATTCGCAGAGATACAGTTTGAAATTCCAGATTTGATGGAAAGCAAATTTTTGGATGTAAAATTGGAAATCAATTGACAAAAATAAAAATAAGATAAAATAAAAATTGGAATAATTTTCAAAATACTAAATAATTAATATTTAATATATAAGCAGTCTTTTTCAAGCAAATTAAACTCCTAAAGCGAAAATATCATATTTATGAAATATCATATTTATTTTTTGTAATGTATAAATAAAATTTATCACGATATATTATCCCGATTAAAATTAAAAATGTATCACGAGGAAAAATGTTTTGTTCTATATACCAAAATTTTACGAATTGTTAATTGGTATAAACAAATATTTTTGTTATTTGCAAAGCAGAGAAATTATTTTGCAAAAAGAATTAAATTTTGTTATATAAATAAAATATTTGGTTGTTAAAAAATGCCTCAACATTAAACAGTTTTACTAAAAGCACTAAATGTTTTTTTCTAGTGTGTACAAGAAATAAAATATCTTTCTTGTCTCAATATAAAATAATGTACACACAATTGTTAGCAGCCACAAATCAATATTTGACTACATATCTAATTTTACAAGTGATAAAGTAAAAAATGTTGTGCAGCCTGCACTTTGGATTCTGCTTTCTGTTATGTAGCAAGAATTTTCGCAACGGATACAACGTGCCGAGCTAACCGCTATTACCGCTAAGCGACGTATTATGTCGTAATTCGTAACGAGCGTAGTTAGTAATACCGTTTTTTCTAATTTTTTATCCATTTTAGTGAGCTCCCAAGCGAGAGGAATTTCAAAGATATAATCGTCGGATAATAAATCAAATAACACTCTATAATGTGGATTGGTGTAGACTAAGACGAAATATTGCAAGTACACGATCGCTACGTGTTTCGATAATATCGTATAGAGTTACTTGATACGAGAATTTTGAGCCAGCATTTTGGCACGATGCCGGAAAGAAGGTTAAATTGATTCGTGACAAGACGAAACAAATATGAGGCGCAAGCATGAGAGTTTTGCTGTAAATCGACTATGATAAATAGTGCAATCTTGGAAAAAAATATAATTTTCCTTAACATATTGAAACTATATATATATAAATAAAACTGATACGTAGAAATAGTTATAAACAATAAATATTACAAACATTAAAATTTAAAAAGCTTCGTTAAAAAAGAACGAAATTTAAATTTAAAAAAAGGTTTAAAAATGTAAAATCTATATTTATGAAAGGTTGCTATGTTTTTTGAATTTTTATGAGTTTAATATTTTTTACATGCATAGAAAACAAGCTGAACAAAATGGGAAGGAAATGTTCTTTACACTTTGTGGATCTGTTGTGTGTTTAAAAACAACTTGTGAACAATTTTTTAATTTCTTAACGTGAAAACTTCAAAATTCTTCCTACAAAATCGTTTTTAAAAAATGTTCCTAAGATTTTTTTGTTACTGAATTCACGGATTAAATAAAAGGAATATTTTGATTTTAATTGCGTCAAAAATTATTACACTGCAATCCAAAAATCAGATTCTTAAAGCTGAAATTTTGCTCTATTGAATCGTATAATTGTCAAAAATTTTTCGACACAGGATACAAATGAAGCACAAATTATTTGTTCCGATCCATATAAAGATTAATTATATAATAGAGTGTAATAAAAAAAATGTAATGACTTATGATTAGTGTTGTCATCGTTAAATTTTTATCGGAAAATCAGAAAGTAATGCTATCCAAAATGCATAACATCGCGCACATTTTCTTTCTATCCGTTCTTGAATTTTGCTCGCTTGAATTTGCTCGCTTGAATTAACTCATATAAAAGAGGGTCGACGCATCTGCTCGTAATACAAGGATTAAGCAGGCAAGCAGAGCGGATAGAAATTTATTTTATCATCCTCATCGAATTCGATCAAACGATTTTGTTCAATCGCGAAATATAATTTCACCGGCAAAAATGAATTGGATTCAATTCTGGCACCTCAACTCACCTGAGTATATTTGGATGGCTAAGCTTGTTCATGAGCTGGACTTCCTTGAGCATATTCGGCCTATTCGCCGCCAGCTGATTCATCTTGAGCACCATCACCTGACTCGTCACTTTGTGAGTAACCTGGAAAAACGAAACAAACATGGAGGTTAGTGACATATTACCGTGCCATTGCGTGGCGGTATTATTGACGTTAGATGATACGACAGCTGCATACGTAACCGTACAGATTCTTTGCGTTACAAATTTTGCCCAGGTCATAAATGCAAGAGCGTTGTTCTGCTTCGGCCAATGTTGAGTTATTTCGAGACATTCCACAAAAATTCTATTAAAATCTTATATAGAATTCATTTTTGTTATCATTAATATAAAAATAATTAATATAAAAATAAGAATCAAACTAAGAAAAAAATCTGTTAAAATTTAGAATATTTTTGATATAGATACATAATATTATAATAAAAAATAAAATTATGCGTAACTTAGTAGTGATTTTGCATATATTTTAGTTATGAGCAATTGTAAATCATACTGTACTGTGTTTATATATCCTAAAGTTAATTACAGGTTGTAAAATTTTTATTTCGACTTTTATTAAATCACTTTTATTAAATCACGATTAAGACAGAGATCTGATCGCTCTACATAATTCATAGAGTTGTATCTTTATCTTCTAAGAATGACCTTAATGCATTGAACTAATTTCATCATGATAGTGCAAAACATTTATATATTTCTTGTGAAATTGATACGAGTACAGGATATATCAATGTCATTTAATATTTTGATGACAACGATAACACGCAGGCAAATCTTCTTCTTTAAATATATACAATATATGAGAAATGATTACATTATCAATATTTATTATTATTATTACATCGTTATTTTTTTCTTGTAATTTTAAGTGCTCGAGAATTAAATCCTAAATAAAAGTTATTTAAAAAATTAAATATTATAATTATTAATTATAATAATCGAAAATATTAATCGAACTTGTTATTAATAAGTTAGAAATGAGATTGTCTTGTTATTAAATTCATTTATTATCAGCACAAATATAAAAAATCGATTTTTCTTCGGCTTGATCAAATATTTCTATTTTATTGTACATCCTTTACATCAGGTACTGGCAAATCGCTTAAGTACTCAAAGATGACGGCGACAGATGCGTTTCTCTCGCCAACGAAACGAAAATTTTTATCGCCCCGTTTTCACATGGTGTGACTAACACGCACAAGAGAACATCGGAGCGATATTCTCGCGAAAGAGAAACTTATTAATGAAACTGTGGCATCTGGCCGGCGTAAGATGAGCTCGTAAAGACGCCGGTTCATGTTGCTCGCGGCATCATTCAACGAAAATGGACATACGGGCCGCAATTCCTTTATTAGCCTTGAAAGTTGCCGCGCGTAATTGCTTAATGAATGCGATCACCGCAGCTTCGCACATAGCAGTTTTGATTATCGCAGAATGTCGTAAACTGCCCGACAAAAAACGACTTTGTGGAAATATTACTGAAAGGATTCAATTTCTCTCATAGAAATTTTTGTATTATGTTACAATAAATTGAGAAATCGGGTCTACTATGGAATTACTTAATGGATAAACATATAAAACGTTTATTGAAGAGATATTACCAATTTCGTGAAGGAAATTATAATTATAAAAGGACTCTGCACTATTTATATGGAAAAAATGATTCGATCAAATTGACTGAAATTGAGATATTCTGTAAATTATAAAATGCTAATCAAAAGTTTCTTCAGCTAATCAAAAAAAGGACAGATTTTAGCATTATTAAAAAATTGCTATTTTGAATGTAATCGTATTGAAAAGTATTTTTATCTACTAAATTATTCATTTTTTGGTAACTGCACTGCAATACTTTTATGCGCGCGTAAAATAATGAGATGAATCAATTGATACGTACCTATAAAGAAAATATTTACTTTTTAAAAAATTATGTATTGCAAAAAATATAATTTGCAATATATTTGCAAACTACATATTTTTTTAGAAACAATTTTATGCTTTCTTTATTTGACTCATTTCATATTATTCTATGAATAAAAGTATTAAAGTACGTTATAAAAAAATGAATTGAATGAGTTTAATAGATACAAATATTTTTCAGTTCGATTAGACGCAAAATAACAATTTTCAAATACTTTCATTTTTTGCAAATTTCTTTCAATTTTTATGATTTTGTCTAAGGAAACTTTTAATTAATATATTGTAACCTACAAAATATAAAATATAAAAATTTCAATCAATTTGATCGAGAAATTACTTTCTACATAACTAATACAGATATCTATCTATGATCGATGAACCTGTTACAAAATTTTTACATTGAAAATATTTACGTGTTACTGTACATGCTATAAAATCTTTTATGTTGTTAAAATATATGTACTGTATATCAGATATGTTATGTTACACAGGTACTAAAAAAGTTAATTATCTGCCTTGGTATCATCAGCACTTCTAATTAAAGAATCGCTCCCACAAATTCGCAAGAAACGCAAACATAAATTTTTACAGCGATAACGCTAAAGCAATCTTGCATTTACGTATTTACGTATGTTCTCGCTCGTATATAAAAGAATTCGATGCGATATTTCGCAACGGTACGAAAGCATCTTCCGAGAATCCAAGAGATGCGAGAGACGCGTCGAGAGAAAGAACTACTGGATTACATCAACTTACTCCTGCAGTCAATCTTCGCAGCGTTGAAAGGCGTAATGCACTCTTTTACATTCCAGCACTCGCACATTTTACCGTTCATCTCGAATTTCGTCTCAACTCGAAAAGGAAGTCGGCCGGAGATGAAATACAAAAAAGTGATGAAAATCGAGACATGAAATGGGAAACGAAAGAGAAAAGAGAAACGTACCTGATTAATATTAAACAAAAGAGAAAAAAGAAAGAGAGTCTCTCTCTCTCTCTCTTTCTCTCTCTCGCATCATCGTACGAGATGAAATTTTTGGGGGTTAAAAAGTCGAGAATAATATCCGAGGGGAATCTGGCCAGGATTCCTTGACAATGTCTTGGCTTGACTTACAGTTGGGTTGCGTCCAAACGGTGACGAATACGAAAGAGATGGAAAAGTATGAATCCGTTGTAAACAGAACGATCGCGAGTCATTGGTTGCTTTGCGACAAAAAGATGGAGAACGTAAAAGAGAGCGCTGTTTGATGCCGACAATTTTTGTTTTTTAAAATTACTCGACCGAAAAATATGTCACACATTCGTTTAATTCTCGTCACACTTGTTCTCATTACAGATATTTGAATAAGAGATTGGATACCAATCAGTTTTTAGACAACTTTTGATTGATTCATCACATCATTCAGAAAGATGTTTAAGATAAAAGAGATAGATATAAGATAGAATGAAATGAATATCTCGTTCTATCTTAAGCAGGTCCTAAAAAATATAACGGACTAAATATACACTGTAAAAAGATTACTTGAAAAATTACAGTTATAATGAATAATCGAGGATAATTTTGGGTTTCGCTATTAAAAGTGTGTATTTACATTATTTATATAAACGTGTAAAGTCACAATTTACAAAAAATTTTTTATAGTAGTTAAATAATTAGCAAAAATAAATTGAAGTTAAATTTATAGATTATATATTAATTCGTCAATGAATTTTTTTAAAACTATGTTATTGATATACAATATATAAACATAAAATGCAAATATAATACATGTGATATACGTATTATCATTATATAATATTCATTATATAACAAAAATTTATATTATACATTTACGTAGGTAGAAACTATAAAATGTATTATTACTATTATTGTAATTTTCCGTTTAATATAAAGATATATTTGCAATTATATAAAAACAAGTATATTAATTTTTGTAAAAATATACAATTTCCAATTTATTATAAATTTCTACACATTATTTTTAAGTAATTTTATATACTTTTTTACAATGTCCAATCTCTTACTTAAGTATTTCTCTAATTTTCACTATTTAAAAACCTTTCACGCCGTTTTTTTTTTTTTTATAGAACATGTTTCACGAGTTTTTTTCTACGTAAAATATATAGGATACTTCTAGTAACATATCTTTAGTTAAAAGTGGAAAGTTCAATCGATCGATTTACAATCAATCTTTTTTTAGCAAAATTATTTATAAGAGTCATGTGTTTTTCAATATTTTATATTAAATCGAGCAGAGATTACTTTTCAATTAAAATATCGAAGGATGATTGTAACGAGAAAATAATTAGTATCATGATCATGACGCTGCGGTACTGTCAGCGAATAAATAAAAGTACTTGAAATTTATATAAGTCGGTCATCGCAATCGAAACGCTTCACCGGTTTTCTCCACGTGAGGCTAAAGATCTTCTAATTTTAATGTCGAATAAATTATCATTAATATGCGACATGAAGTGGCTTCCATTTATTCCTTCATTTATTTCATCGCAAATTGCGACGAAATTGCGAATGTGAGTAATTAATCTTGCTTGATTCTGCGCGTGTAATGAACGATTCATTTGTAATGAGACACATTGCATTTGCAAAAAAATCCACCAGACACCCCAATTTCCATTCTTCGTAGAAGTCAAATTTTGCTTCCTTACTTCAAAAGTGACATAACTAAAAAAAACATGATTTTCGAGTAACCACAAATGAGTATACATTAAACATTACCAGGATTACCAAAAAAATTCTTCATCATTTCATGATTTATTTTTGTCTTTTCAATAATTTTGAAATTTTTTGTATTTTCATCTTGATTTAACTGTTAATATTGATAACACTATTTGCATTTAATTATTATGTTAATAGTATTCTCTAAAACTGCTAGATATGTATGCATATTAAACTTCTTAAAATCAAGAATTTTTATTTTCTAAATTTACAAAATTTTCTAACTTTTCCTTGATTTTCTTAACCGTTTTTAATTTCTTTGACATTTCCTCGATTTCCAGTTTTGCCAATTCTACAAAACCTTATATCACCAACTAAACTAACTAAACTTCATAAAAAATAATCCTAAAAGATAGTTTATTAGAAAAATCATCAAAATCGTCAAATTAAAAAAAGAGCGGTTTTTAAAGATTGTGAAACAAAATTGATAAAAAAATATTACACAATATTATTTTATTAGTCAATAATTTTCTGTCCAGTTGAAAAATGGTTTTGCCTCCCCCCCCTCCCCACTTTTCTGTAAAATTTATAGTGAATTCGTTTGAATGCATTCAGTGTGTACTGATGCACTTTAAAAACGTCGTACACAAATTGACGTAAAAAATATGTGTTTAATAGAAATATAGAAATTAGTTAAATCGCGAAATATACTTAATGTGCTGTTAGATAAAATATTAGTATTTTATAATTCAAAATATTTGCATCTCAGTTTTACTCAGATTAAATCAGTATACAATGGTTTTAATATGCACTAGTGAATTCAACAAATTTGCTATTAATTTTTTATGTTGTATCACTTTCGAAATAAGGAAGTGATATAAGAATAAACGTTTAAGCAATATATTTATGGTACAATGATACTTGATCATTCCAATTATACGTTTACAAGTTCAAATATCTTATACTCTATGTATTATGTCTTATTATTACAAGAAATTCATTAATCATAATTTTTAGAAAAAACCTATAAAAATCAAGATGATCGATGAGATCCATATTCTATTCAATATTTTTTTCCTTCTCAATAGACGCACACACGAAAGAAAAAGAAGTAAATGTGGAAGCGAATGCAATACAGACAAGCTAGCGAATCAATCGATAGGAAGATCGGACACTATTTGGTCACTCGCGCCGATTCATTTGAATAATTCTTATTGTCTGGAAAGCTTCGGCCTTGCGTGTTTTCTACGCATTACGCGCCATTGTGTTTACGACCGCGGAGAGAAAGCACGAACGGTAATTATATTGTAGCGGCGAGTGATTAATGCTTCCTTGAGCGCTGCATGCGTAATGTGAAACATGTTTCGCACCTTTTCACCCACACGTGAAAGAGGCTGCGTATAAGGACGATCTGTACAAAAGGAAAATTAAATGAAATGAAAGTCAGTCGCCTTTATTCGAAAACAAGGCATCAAGATAAGACTAAGGGCTGCCGTAGACAAAATTTCTGAAATCATAATCTTAAAATGTGAATTAAATCGATGAGTTAATCAAGATACTAATGGCGAATTCGATTGGTAGAACTAGTGCGCACTGATGCATATTAAAGCTGTTGTACACTGATTTAATTTGAGTATAAAAGTAAAATGCAAATATTTCGAATTATAAAATACATATTTTATCTATAATAATACAATAAAATGTATTGAGTATTTCAGGATTTAATCGATTTTTATGTTTATACATAAATCTTTACGTTATTTTGTGATTTACGATGGCTTTAATGTGCACTAGTGCGCTCAATCGAATTCGCTATAAGAAATGCCAATTTAGAGGCTGGAACAATCAGCTTTAGTTCTTTTATAGATGGAAACAAAAAAATTATTTTTTTAAATATATTCATTTGCGTCTTTACGTTTTGAAATTCCAAGATAGTAACATTGATTGTTTTAATCTTGAATGATAACAAATAAAATGTTTGTATTATCAAATTCACTAATGCAAATAGTTAATGATTTTTAAAATTAAGGATCAATAATAATTTAAAATCATTTAATTTTTGTTATCTCTATTTTTGTTATCTCTAGAGAGAAATTAAATCTTGTTGAATGATGTTATCGATTTTTAGATTCAATCACTGTCATCACTGAGGGATTTATTTTATAAGAACAGAGAAGAGCGAACACTTTATCTAACAAGTGTCGTTCTGGGAAGCTATGATGCAATTAAGAGCAGCGCCAATTAACAAGCGCATTGGACTTTGTAAACTCGAAAGTTCTTTCTGCAAAGGTCTGCCTCGTATGTTCGCAATCACTATTAATTATCGCAGTCAACCGTCTAATTATGAGCCAAAGAGATGAAAAGCGGGGATACAGAAAGCGAAACGAAAGTTTGAAAGAAATATATACTTCAATTTTATATGTTTCGTAAGATATTTCAATATTTATTATTTTATAATGTGACTTAATATTTTTATTTGAATAAATATAAAAAAGAAAAACTGTACTCTTACTTTGTTATAAAGGTACAAATTCAATGTACAAATATACAATAATAATGCTTTGCTTTTTTCGAATTACTTTTCAGTAATATTATTTTTAACCCAATAACAGAATGTTAATCTGAGAAATATATTTTTTAATTAATTATTATTTAATTACAACTTAATCTCTGAAATGCAAGTCAAATCATTTTCACAAAATAAAAACAAAATAAAAATATAATTATTGCAACAATATAATTGTAACAATTTTGTGAAATTGAATTATTATAAATTTTGTTGAAATTTATAATAATTTGGTATGCGACGTTTAGAATCAAAATTTGAGAAATTTGAGAAATTCGTGAAATTATAAATATTTATAAAAGTAAAATCGATTAAAAACAATATGGTTAAGTCTTGCATGCGAGACTTTCTAGACTTAAGCCTTTTCAGGTAGAAATCCACATGCAGCGGCTACTTGCTAAAGGTTAACTGCACTCACATGCAAATGTATTCTGCGGATTAGCACACGAGCCGTAACGGCACAGCTATAATTTTTATCGCGTATACCTATCGCCAATTTTAGCAGAAATGTATACTTAAGTGATACCTATTTATGATATTATAGACTTCATGTTATATAAGTTGCGACGATGACATAAAGGCTTTTGCGAAATTTTCTCTAATGGCTCTAGATCTTTCCTTTGCCATATGTCTCTATTTAACATTTATTGAAGTATACAAGTCTTCGTGACTACTGAACATCCTGTATGATTATGGAAAATTGGATTTCATGAGAATGCAAGTCTGTAAAACGTAGGAATACATGACTAAATTGATGCGTTAGTCATGACTACTAAACATTATTCGATAAGCAACATATTGCGTTTGAAAGATATTACTCAACTTCGTATTTATTTTATACTACCGTGTATTTTTTTTACATTTATTTTACCTTCGTATTTATTTTGCATTTATTTACCATGTGCCAACATATTTACTGCGTTCGTTAGGTCTTGCAAAAACTAAATTTTTATAAAAGAATCAATCAAAAATGTTTATTTTACAAGACTTTAAAAAACTGAACATTTCAGAATTCAGTATTTAACACTCGACAATTGTTAATCTATAAATTAATTTTATATTTTAATATAAACCTGCAAAAAAAAAACGATCAATTAAAACTTGATGTGAAACGTGCATGATATGCAAAAAAACAGAAAAAATATCTACTAAAGTGGATTTTATTAACCAGCAATTATTTATTATCCAGCAAAGGTTAACACGACCCGCGTGCAGAGTAATCCTGCAAACAAGAAATACACGATTATTCACAGCCCCGTCGCGTCGTGATGTCGGGAATAAACGTCGAGAGGAAGTGATAGTCAAGGTCACGACAACGTACAATGAATGAGAATTTCTCAGGCGAACGAATGAACGAACGCACAATGTATCGATCGATTTCTTTCTCACAGCGCGTGTCTCGTGAGACTTTCTCCTTATTTCTAAAGATTGCGAGCGAAAGAACATTCAAGCATTTTATTTTCTTTTTTCTCAACAGCAAATGTGCCTCGCGAAACGCATACCGCACATTCTGCTTCCGTCTAATAAATATATAACAATTAACAAAAGCCTAGATTATATCGCACGCAATGCAACCCACACGGATACGTATACTATGTGTAATTATGACATGAATGCAGAAGTAAGAAATGTTTTTCATACGCTGTTGAAAACAATTAAGCGAGCATTTCGAGCATCTTAAATCCCGATATCACGTAAGTCAACAATTGAGAGAAGAGAAATTTCATATTTTTATTTAACTCTCCGACTGCAATTTGGATCTTTTTGGTATAAGCGAAATTTTATTCTCAAATTTCTCCGAAAAAAGGATTATATGAAGTTCTTAAGAATTAAAAACTATTTTATAATAATATAATAATGACATTAAAAAGTAATTCTGAATTTTTCCACAATTTTTTTCTATACAAAAAAGATCTAGATTGTAGATAGAGGGTTAAAAATAATATAAAAATATTAATTATATATATATATAATTAATATTTATATAATTAATATATATATAATTAATATTTATATATATATATATAAATAATACCAAATAATATAAATTATAATATATTATTTCGAATCAACAATTCTTACAATATTTCCAAAAATGTTTGTGTATCACAAAAGAAAAAAAAATATTAACGATTAAAGATGCTGCAAATAAAAAAATAAACTGTCAAAATAAAGAAGAAGACGAATAGAATGACAAAAATATGAATATCATTTATAATATAACGATAATTTCATCATATATCAATTCACGATCTTAGATAGGAAGGAAAGATGCTTGGGAAGTACGATGCCGGTCAAGCGGTATGTGAAGAGAACTTGTCACGCGCGCACACGTATATGCGCCGGAGAAATTTACCATTTACATGTCAAGGATATTTTACTAAATAATAAATGACGATTTCACGCACTCTTCCTGTCTCTTTCTCCGATCAGATTAATTAATGACTATCAGGTTTGAGTAATAATCTCAGAATTTTCAAGATTGTCACTCTTATCTACATTTCCTCGTTACGTTCATGACAGCGAGATCGCTCTATAATTATCCAGAATAAGTAAAAGAAGAATATGTCAACCTACATTTAAATGACGTCAGTCTCTCAGTTAATCTCGGTCTTGCTCATTGATAATTAATAATTATGTACATCAGCTTGTTGACTTGAAAAGTGCAATCATGCAAAAACATAATACTTTCACAATACATAGAATTCAATGGAGAATTTGTTACTTTTCCATAAAATCTTATCAACATTTAATGTGTAAGTTTAATGTAAAGTTTTTTATGTTCATTTCTATCAATGTAGATTAACTTTAATCTCTCAATTTAACTTATTTTTTATCATCTTCTAGTTCTAAAAATTAGAAAAAGAGAAAGAGTAAATTACCTCGAGATTAAAGTTGATTTATATTGAGAAAGAGAAATGAACCTTACTGAAATAAAAACCCTCCATTAATTATATGGAAAATTGGATCTCGGTGAAATAAGTTAGTTTTCACTTATAATGCAGTTTATAATGTAATAAACAGATATTATATGCAAGGTTACGATTAGTTTTTAACTATGGTATATCAAAGACGCTTCGTGAGCACAAGTTTTACATTTATGACACACCATAGCTCGAAAATTATTGAACCTTCTCTTGCAGCACAGTGCTAGCAATAACATTGCTGCAATATTTTGCAATGTTACTGCAATATTGCTAGAACGTTGCAATATTGTGATAATATTACTGAAATGATCTATGGTGTACATTGTATCTGACTTCTTTTGTATTCACTATATTATAAATTACATTATTATATATAAAAACTAACATGTTTCACTGGAATTCAATTTTCCATATAATTATCGGGAGTTCTTTATTTCAGTAAGAGGTGTAAATTACACGTCAAATGTTGATAAGATTTTATGAGTAGTAACAAAGTAACAAATTTTCTTCACTGAATTTTGTTGTAGTAAAAATATTATTTTGCGTCATTGCTTTTCAAGTCAACAAACTGATGTTATAGTAAATTATAGTTAGCGCCTTTTAGTTTTTCCGGTTTTTTGTTGTTTTGTATAAATCAGAGATTAGATATACAAGAAATCGGAAGAATAGTACATCTTTCCTCTTTAAGAATGCAGAATAGTTTTTACGCATTCGCGATACCGATTTGCAGCCTTGGCTGCGGAAGTATGCAAGCCAACACGCACGTGTCACACAGGTGGGAACGGTAACGAATCGAATCGTGAGGAAGGCAAACGAGCGAACGACCGAGCGAGACTCATTAGAGAGTGTTCGTACTCCATGGCCAGCGCGCCGTGACCGGCTTTCTCATTTACTTCCAGCATATTCTCGTCCGCGTGAGGGGGGAAGGAAATGCCTTGGTGTTGCTTGCAAACTCTTGAGTCACCAGCAAGGTCGTCGTTTCCGATGGATGGATGCGAGCAGAGAGGTGATGCCAGCCGAATCTCCGTCAGCGTTCGTTTCTCGCTCAAGTCAGCACCGTTAACTCTTCTCTGAATTATTTATTTAATATTCATTGCGATATAAACCATTTTAATATTTTGCGCGATAAAAATCTTGTGATTAATGCGCATAGTTTTGCATAGAAACGAAAGTTACCATAGAAAAAAATAATAAAGCTACGTGAATTGGAGAGTAATAATATAGCTATCATTTTTCTCGCCTCACTTTTGTGTATAATTAATATGACATTTCGTTTTAAATTGAAAAGTATAAAAAAGTATAATATAATATAAATATGTATGTAATATATAATATAACATAAAAAATATATAATTTAAAGATATAAAGTGTAAAATAGATCAAATTTCTTTTTACGCTGATTTTTGTAAAAATTATAAAACATGTCAAATGTTTCCATAATACAATTTATTATTTTGCTTCAGACTATAAATGATAAAAATATGATTTGCCTTGTTTCTTTTATCGATTTATATTTTAATTAGTATCAGTTAATTCGGCACTTTAGTTACGGTCGATGACATTTCATATTTTTCATTAATTAAAACATCCGGATTTATCTACCTATTGTCAATTATAATTAGGAAGAACGCTATTAATATCGTAAGTTTACCATTAATATCATAATTTCCGTGAAATACGACATTTGCAAAGTTTCCGCTCCATATGATCATGAAGTACGTCGTAATCATAAAATTTAATTTTTCAATTATAACTGCAACTGATTAATTCTATCGAAAGTTATAGTTCTAATTCTTATTAATTCTATCGTAAGACCGACACGTTTGACAATTCACGCGGTTGACGACATCCTTTTAAAAATAATATATTTATCTCAAAATGTTATACAGGAAAATTTGTGAGAAATTTAACACATTTTACATGTCTCAAACGATCCATTTAAATTTTTGTATTAATTTAATACAAAGTTAATGTTAGAAAAAAATTTTACGTTATTCTTATTACGTTGTTCAATCACCTACTTGATAAATTGTTATTTAAAAAATGTTAAATAATCGTGTTAAATTAACATTTGGACACTAAAAAAAATTTCTAGTTAAAAATAGACGAATCAGAAATTTCTGATTAAATTTATTAGAATTCTAGTTGAGATAACCGGAATTCTAGTTGATACAATATTTCTGGTAAAATCTACTAAAATTCTTATTTTTATCAGAATAATTATATTAATTAGAATTCTAGTTATCTCAATTAGAATTCTAATAGACTAATCAGAAAATTCTGATTCGTCTGTTTTTTACCAAAATTACTATTTAATCCAACCAGACCATTTTTCTCAGTGTTTATATTAAAAATTCAACACAAAATTTTATCAAGGTCTTAAGTAGATCGATTTTGATAAAAATATAAAATGTTTTCACTATGTAGGAAATATTTTCAGACATACATTAGATTTACATATAGCAAAAATAAAATTTAAAAGATTTAATTATAATTTACGACCTTAATAATGACATAATATAACAATTGTGGATAGAAATAATTATATTATCGATCAATCGATCTCGTTTCCCTATGGAACTAATTAAATAACTCTTCTTTTCAGGAAGTTTCTATTTTCCGTTTACTCACGGTTTCACATTTTAAATTAATTATAAGGCGAGAAATTAGGAGAACGTTAACTATATCGTGACTTTTCATAGCGGCGATTACATATAGCGAATTATATTACGCGGCGAATGTTTTCGATGCAAATGGCTGGAACAATCAAGCAAATCGCAGCAATGGCGCTCTTAGAAAACCGTTGCTTCGGCGATTTGCGATAAAGTAGAAATTGCTACAATTTCAATGCAAGTGTGTTATTTTATATCGCGCACATAATCTCATGCATAATCTATTGGATTGAAGCAAAGGATAGCGCTATATTTCATTTATATTCTGTTCAGATATTTTTAAGAAAATTTAGCAATTATATCATTTGATAGAATAGAGAACACTTCAAGTTTTTACGTTAAAAAGTTGAAAATTGTTACAAGTTTTTTGGATCACGTGACAAATCCAAAAAAACAAAAGTGAGAAGAACATTTCTCATTTCATTCAGTAATTTTCTGTATGTAAAAATTATATCAAACTGACAGAAACTCAAAAAACATAGCGACTTTTTGAAAATAGAGATTTTAAACTTTAAAATTTTTTTTTAATTTAAATTTTGTTCATTTTTAACAAAGTTATTTAAATTTTGAAGTTCTTAATGCTAAGAATTTTTTTACAGCTTATATATTTTAATTCAGAATATTTTTCTTAAACTGTTCAGATTTTTTTTTTTTAATAAATAAAGTGTAAAAATCTATATTTTCTGTAATAAAATATCTATATTAAATATTATTAAATATCTCTTTCTTGCCAAATAATTCTATTTTGCTTCCCATTCTTATTTTTCCTGTTTTTTTTTTATATAAGTTTACTAAAAATAAATGACGATTGGTATTTCGAGGTAAACTTTCAGTGTTTAAAACAAATAAATAAATTACACGATTTCTAATTCTGCAATTTTATCGCAGGAATGAAATAAAATACGAACTATTTGTGAATTCATAGGAAATATTATCAAATGGTTCACTAGATTATGAAGCACTCTGGAAAGGACAATTTTGCTGAAGATCTAAAAATTTAGCTAGATACAGATTTGAAAATGATTTAGTTAAACCATCAAAATAATTAATTATATAGGACGCTTAAATGTAGTAAAGAATGACAACATTTTTGCAATTGTTCAGCATTGCTTGATATTTTTATTTACAGAAAAATATATATTGTACACAAATAATAATGATTTGTTTTAAGCACTTCAAAAGTTTATATATCCGCAATCTATCATAAGTTTATTACAAATATCAAAAGATTATTCAAAATATATTCTAAATCTTCAATTTTATAATATTCTTCAAGAAAAAAATTAATTCTTTTTTTGAGTACACGTTAATGAATTTTTCTAAAATTTGTAATAAATATATATTAGATTGTTAAAGGAAAGAAATTGCGTATAATCATTTTTTTTAACAACAGAATATTTTTCAATATGTACATAATTAGTTTGCTGGATCAATAAAATTATTTTCTGAGCTGTATCTAGCTAAATTTTTAGATGCTTCATCAAAATTGTTCTTTCCATATATCTTCAATCGCGTTGTATCTAGCGAGCTGACTTTCGCCTATTATTTGCGAGACACTCACATATCGAATCATTGCGATGTCCGCGATGTTCGAGTCCGCGGTCCGAACATCACGTGCGATCGATGAAGCGTTCATTCTTAACCGACTCTTCCATGTCCGTCGATTCCCGATCATCGCCAATATAATTGCGTGCTATAACCATTATGCGTGTCATTATCGATAATTCACTGCGTTTTCACTACGAGCAGCGGATCTGTTCGCTGTCGCTCGCACATACTGCTCGAAGAAGCTCAGTGGGATTACCAATATAGACAATAATTGCATTCCGCGGCGACATGGCGATTTGTCCACGGCGGTGGTGTGTGCGATTAAAGAGAATTCGAACGAGGGATTCCTTCCGATCTCTTCGTCTTGACTTTCGCTCGATCGACGATTAATGCCGCCGGCACGAAATCATGATCGGGACAATATACAAGGTGTGCGAGAATGAAACATCGTTTCCTCGTAATTACTACTCATTTTTCGACGAATTTGAAACCGATCTTTTACTCAGCGAGTAAAAATTTTTCCGCTCATTTATTAAAAAATAAATTTTGTAGTGAAAATTTTACTTATTTAAAATAAAAAATATTATTTTATTCTTTGAAAACAAAATGCTTCAAGTATTCAATAAAAAATATTTAAAAAAATTTTTTTCTGAAAAATATAATTACAGAAATAAACGTTGAGATTGGAAAATTTTAACTGAACGTTAAAGTAGAGTCTCACGAAAAATTGGCACACATGGAACGATGCAATTCTTATTCATAGAAATAGATAAGTCCTAATTTCCTGATGATGATTACTCTCTTTTTTCCATCAAGTGAAATGAGAGCTGTAATTGAACACGTAATGAATGATGATATCGAGGTGAGGCCTTAGTGAAGGGAAATTCTATCGAGTCTGCGGGCGACCCGCATCAAAAGATTTAAGTCAGTAGGGAGGATGAGAACGCGTGTAGGTAGAATGAATGGCGGAGAACAAACGAGAGGAAGAGAGCTACTCCTCCTCTTTGCGGATTGCTGTGAGAACATCTCGTAAGACTCTTGTTTCTCTCAACAGGCCCCTCGCGAGAGCCTTATTCGAGCAAGAAAGCACCACCTCATTTCCTTACAACAACGACAGTTTCACAACGGAAACTGGTCGGTTGCGTAATGTGCAATTGCTCGAAACAATCCCGGGCCCGAAATAACAAAACATGCGATAAGGGACGGAATGTACGCTTCGGATGCTACCTTATTCATATGAGCTTCGCGGTTAATGGGAAAAGATAAGAAAAGCGAATCACCGTTCGTTTCATAGAATTGCGTCTTTCAATACGACACAAAACTTCGGACGGCTACACGCTGTAATGTACAATGGTTTTTGTATTGCAAATCAGCCTGCTGATCGATCGACAAGAAACTATATCCACTTATGTCATATTTTACGTTTCAAACATGGAATTCCTTGTTGTTTATAATACATCATCAGCTTAATACTGACAGAATCGTCCAATACTTAAGATAGAATTTAAGTTATAAGAAATTATAGATAAGAAATTATAAATAAAGATTTTTACAAGTATATTGAAGAAAAGATAATAAAAAATTTATTTGTGGAATATAATATTTATTTTATTAAAATATAAAATTAAATATGGCAAAATAAAAATTATTTCTAATAAATATAATTATTTTATTTTTTTACAAGTAATGAAAATATTTCGTTATACAGTCTCTTTTATAACCAATTTTTTTATAACAAATATCAAAGAAAATGTCATAGATAACATTGACTTCTAAATACTTCAACTTTTTTTTTCTTAATATAGAGCTTCAAAGACACAAATGTGGAAAAACTTAACACAATTTCGAAATTTATTGTATCATAAACAACGAATACTTTAAATGCTTGAAAAGAAGCATCCGATATACTATCTAAAGAAAAATAACATGTTTTTAAGTATTATAAAGCTAAAATTAAAGTCAAAATTATATTTGGCAATAGAATGTATATTTTACAAATTAGTCTGAATGAGAAGTGTTGATATAACATTAACAAACTACTTTAACATGTGCTATGCAAACTTGGCTCGATACTCGACTGAAAAGATTCAAGTTCAGACTTCTTATTTGTCATGATACACGCATTATGATTCGTTGCGATACACGAAGACACAACTACACATATGGAAACTCGTCGCAGTTTAAAAATAGACCTCTACATCTTTCCTTGATCCTTTCCTCCGACATTGTTGAGTGCTTTGTAAATTTCGTCAGTTCGTGTCATTTTTCATTCTATACGGAGAGATTCGTTTCTCAATTTTTTTGTAACTTGGAATAATTTCAAAAACAACATACTACGTTAATCACAATAAATCTTTATCTAAGAAGCAGACGGAAGCAATTTAAAAATTAATTAACGATTATCTATATCTTCGTCAATAAAACAAGTTTAATAAAACAAGTGCAACATTTATTATCGTTTATCATTGTTTATCACAGCTTATCACTGACCTTGGTCATCCTGCGGCGATTATTAAAATGTACCTGATTATCAATGTTAAATTATCAGTTGTTTTTCTTTTATTGTTCGAATTTTGCAATCAAAGATTTACATAACTAAAAAACAAACAAAAATATTCACTTCATACATAATTACTGATATTCATTTCTAGCGTTAATATATTCAAGCTGAATTTTCATTATTATAGCTAAACTTAGTCTTTTATTTCTTATCTTTTATTTAAGTATAGTACTATATATCATAAATGTTAACCCTGAATATCTAAATGTGATTATAAAAGACACGAGATTAATTGTTTGCAAAGTTTACAGTATTTATACAGTATTTACATAATTCGTTTTTATTTTAAGATAGTTTTAAGTAATGTCTTACGATGATAATACGACTCTGTGATTGGTTTATGAAGATTGTCTCGAGACGATCTTAAATTTAACAATTGACTCTTATGAAGCTTATATTATGAATATTGACTTATGACATTTTAAGATTTATATTTTATACTTAAAAATTTATTTACTTATACTTCAATTTTTTAATAAACTTATATTTAAAATCATTTATAACCAATAAATATCCTAAAAGCTGTTTCTTGTTTCTGTCTAAGAGTTTCAAATTTGTATTAACCGATGAATCTAGGAAACTACTTCACTTATTTACAACAATTTGTTCATAAGAGCAATAGCAACGATCGCTCATCGTTACGTGACATTTGACGTTACTCCAAACTCTGTAGTTTCATCATTCTTCCAACGAGAAAACACGGAATTTTGCATGAAACGACAGTTTATTTGAACAAGCGAAAATTGAGACATATGTAGAGATATGTATATAAATGTATATTTAATATATGAAGTTTTGAATAACGGTTTTATGACTATTTTTTAATTTATAAACTCAAATTCCGAACATACACTATCAAGATTTATACAATTTATTTTTGAATAAATGATTGTTAAATCTTTAAATTTGAATATCTCATTTCCCAACAGTTTTCTTGAATTCTATTTTCATCGATTATATTTTATTTAGATAGAGAATGTATCTGATTTTCTCAAGATAAAGTTCCTTATAGATATATATAAATCTATATAGCAGAAAATCTAAATATGACCTTTCTTTTCCACCACCAAATCACTAATCCTAATAAATCACTAGTCCTAATCTTGATTTTGCGATAATACTACTTTTAGACTTAGGAAAATAAAACTATTCGGACATAGATTTTGTAAGCAAGTTTGTTCGCAGTTAGTGATTAAAGAGCATGCGACCGCATACTCGGCTAGAAAATTGATGTACTTGCTCAAAACTCTTGGCACGGCAATTGCCCTATCGTGCCAAGAATGCACGACCTCTGAGCCTCTAGTGACCCGATCTCGGTTGCTATCAACTTTCGAAATTTTCCGAAATGTTTCGATTTTATTATAACTATAATAATTTTCTTTAAATTATTTTTCTTTTTTCTCCCCACAATTTGCTCCTTTTAATAAATTTCCCTTTATAAAATTAAATAAAATAAATCTCAACAATAAATTTGTAACAAAAAATATGTGAAATTATTAATAAATATATATATAATTTCTTCTTTCTATTTTGAAAAATCAAATTTATTAAGTATTAAATATAATTATTGCAGTTTCTTATAATTCTTATAATTCTGGTAGTATGCAATTTTCCTAGACACCTATTCAGTTATTATCTAATATTACTGTATTCTCATTAGTTGTGCCATTACTGAATAAGAAATGGACAAGAACTTGATAGAGTTTTATTCTGTCCATTTCATGAGCAGTTGGCTTGCTTATTAATCAAGCTAATATCCATTATTTATTATTTCAGTAAATGGATTCAGATTTTACGCAACTTTTGTATGCAGTAACTGCAAATAAAGCATTACATCCTGATTGAGATCCTAAGTAGTTTTCTTTCTCAGTTACTAGACAGAAGTTAGTATAACTGTTTAGCAACTGCTCAAAAAATGCATGAAATTTCTATCAGAGTAATTGTCCAAATTTAATTACTGTAGTTTCTTTGTACTTTTTTTCACTATAAAATTAATCATTAGGCTTTTTTTAATTCATAATGTTTCATAAGTTGATTAAATATTTACTGATATAAAAAATTCTAATTTACAATATAACATTCTTATCAAACATTATAAATGTATACTTTGAAGTTGTTACATGATGCCAACCGATGTCTTATGTACGAGTATGTACCATTTGACAACAGATAAAATAAATCGAGAGCAATTATATCAAATATGTCAGCCTCTGACTCACCGAATCATTCATCATCCTTCCGATTAATAATATTAGTCATATTTGAAAGGAGATTGCAAGTAGAATTTGACCTACGGCACAAACGACAGGATCGATTCTTCCACGATAACATCGAGAAGCACGAGTTTATTTTTAAACGAGGGTCTCGCTAATGCGCTCAAGCAGAGGTGCGCTATCCAACATCTGGCGGAATAGAAAAATATTATCCTTGCCAAGAGGGCAACAGTGGAAAGACGAGAGAAAGAGCGTGGTTGAAATTATTCCGCGGAGCACAAAAATTGAAGCTTGTGAAAGTGAGATAAAATTTAATTATTAAAATGTTAATTATTAAAATGAATTTAACCCGACTTTCGGCATGGATATGTAAAACGTAGGAATATAGAAGAACCAGTAAATAAAGTAAAAAAATAAAGCAAAAAAATTCCTGAAAGTCACTTTTTGCCCATTTCTACCAATGTAATTTTTTAAATTTTAATCTCGGTTCAACTAACTCTTCATCTTTTTCTAATTCTAAGAATTAAAAAATGATAAAGAGTAAACTGAGATTAAATTTAATCTACATTGGTGGTAGAAACAGGCATATGTGTCGAAAAAGAGTCCGAAAGACTACGTAATCGCGCGAAGTCCGAGATTTGCGCACCGCTGCTTCGGAGGAATCACCGCAGTCACTACGGAGCGTGCTCAATTTCCTGTTGACCTATTTATAACGCGCCTATCCACGCCGGAGAAGCCACGGCATACTTCTCAAGGTCCCGGATCGCTCGGCTGACTTATAGTGTAGATAGGTAGGTAGATAGGTAAGGTAGTCCAGTGCAGCCGTCACCTCGACGGGCACATCTGCCACGAACGCGGGCCGGCAAATGCACAAAATTGCGGACTGCATGAAATGAATATCGCGGAACTGGGGCAGCTTTCCGGCCACTTTTATCACTTGCATGCGGAGAAGTCAGACCGATAGAAAGACGAAGAGACATGTGTATAAATCTCTCCGCAGAACACGGAATGCGGTGTCGCAAGCTTAATAGCGAATCGATCGATTTCCGCAAAATTGCTACATGACTCTATCTCGAGTCAACATGCCCATTTTTCATCGATTCACCGTTACGATAATAGCGTGATAGATAAAGCGATACAATTTATTTACGTCCATTTCATGCTTACGAGACTTCCTGCTTGCAAATTTTAATTGCTACAATCTTTAGTTACACATCTGTTATTTCCATATTTATATATGTTTTGCTATGTTCAAGGATTAGTTTGAGAATGTAGTTTTTTCAAGTAACTTTCATAACTTTCATTTAACACTTAGAACTACCGATTAATTTCTACTATTTGAATATATATATATATATATATATATATATACATAAAGATGAATCAGATGCATGTATAATTTCTGCAAAAAGTGAATGGAACTAGAAATTTTATATTTTCCGCATAAAAAAATAAATATTCATATAAAGCAGTTTAATAAGGTTAATATTTAAAATATTTAACAATACAATTTTCTAGTTGGAATGAAAATTTTATCTCAATTATTTTTAAAGAAGAATATATCTACTTATTAAAATAATTTTTGATTCAGGTCCTAAATCATCACCAAACTTTTTTGTATCATTTTCAAATATAGAAAAAATTGTAATTTTTTTCATATCTTCATTTTGTTTAAAAAAAAAAATGTTTAAGTAATCTTTAAAAACGGAATATAAACAAACAGACAAAATAGATTAACTAATTTAATCATATATTACAATAGAGATTATACGTAGATACAGTGTTATAAGATTGTGATATGTGAATACACAACTAATGTAAGTAAAGCTTAGATGATATGAGCTAGAGTAGTTTAGTATTTAAATAAGAGTTATAAACAATTTAAAAAAAAATGTACTGTTTATTTAGATAATTTTTAAAAAATATAAATCAGTCAAAATAGTTATCTTTGTTTTGGTTAAATTCTAGTGTTAAGAATAAAATTGACGAAAATATTTTTGTATTAAACATGCTTTTCTTATTCTTATAATTTCTAGAATAGATATTCAAGCAATTGATAAATTTATTTATAAAGCGGGTAATTTTTACGAAGTTCTGATAACAATCGAGAAAAATGAAGTCAAAATGAGAGAAAAATGAGATTCTATGATAATTATACGTCCTGATAAATAAAGATAATGATTTATGTGCTATCGTGACTATTCTGAAGTTGCTACATTTCTTCTGCATTTGTAAATGTCACATATGTAAATTGTGTGCGACCATGAAATTTTATAGAAAAGTACATTACAGCAAGTGCTGTGCATCGTCCAAATAGTCTGATTCGCTTGAAATATTTTCATTTGTCAAAAGATGTCATCGCTTAAACTTGGAATGTAGAACTATTTCCTTGCCAATGAAAAATTCCACCGTAGTTTCCAGGTTTCTTCCTACTTTTTGTAACAGCAGTTAATGTAAAAATTTGTGAAAACAGGTAAAAAATAGATGAGAAAATAGATTGTTTTGTATCTTCTATTTATTTGAGATTTTGCGTAAAACATTTGCTAACACTTGCATTTTCTCCTTTCGCTATTTATGCGATAAATGTTATCTTTATCGTGTTGGAGTTATATATCGCTCACATGACTCAGAATCACTGAATTGCGAATGAAAAATTCCACTTCCGCAGCTTCTTTCGTTTCGCGCAGTAACTGATAGACTTTAATGATTTGAAGACCAAGGAAAAAGCTTTTTTAACAAGATCTACACAGAGTGAAGATTTAATGCGTTTTTGGAAAATCGGGACAAAAAAAATACATCTTCCAATCATTCATTGCCAATGAGTAACCGCGTGATTACGAGTGGAATTAATTTCACGAGGCTACGCGTTCGTGCCAGGTAGCCGTATCTAATCTCCATCGAGATATTAATCTACAAAGATAGAGCACATTCCATACAGCCAGATACAGCGAGCGTCCGTTTCGAATTCGCGATTGTTGTTCATGAACAATGGCGAGAATTAAGAAGAAGCAGATTGCCATACGAGAGAAAAACTTTCTAACGAGCCTCCTTTAACGCAATCAAATATGTATCTTGAAATCTGATAGTATCCTCGATAGGTGAACGTCCGGATTTTCGTTCTACCGTTCAGTAAAACAAAAAATATTGGGTTGTCCGGAAAGTTCGTGCCACAAAAGATTTAAATTTAATAAAATGAAATTAAAAATTTAAATCTTCTGCGTTTCAATTTTCCTTCAAAATCGGCACGAACTTTCCGGACCACCCAATATTACCTTAATTATTTAATTTTAATCCTTCAAACATCTTTTCGGTATATTAGATATTCGATATATTAGATTTTTTTTTCCCATGCTTTTTCCAATGCATATAATTCTTTTAAATAACACCCTAAAAAGAATATTCTGCTGATAAATGGAAAATTCCTCATAGCATTTCCTCTAAGCCAAAAATCTTTGAATCAGGCGCGTGTATTTATAAGAAGTATTCATCTATAAAAATGAGATCACATAAGTTATGATCAAAAATAAATTCCTCTATAGAAAATTCTATTATAATAATTCGAATAGCCTTTTGAAATAAAAAGATATAAAATGCACATTTATTTGTTAGAAGAAGTTTGTTATTTATGTGTTATTTACTATCGTAATACATGTGTATGCAAGATATCCTTCTAGCATTGAGAGAATTGCAATCCTAAATCAAGCATTACGGTTATACGAAATTCTTTTACTTTGTAGAGTATTCTCTTGAAGTCATATATAAATAGAAAATCCTGACATTGATATGAAACTAAAGCTAACTAAAGCTAAATGACAGAATATTTTTTTTTTTGGATGAAATACATACATTTGTTTGATATATTTCTTATACTGATATATTTCTTGATGTTTGATGTTTTAATTGAAAAATAATTTTTTACATTTAATGTTTATTTTTATAAAAATTAGGCTAAATATATTATAACTCGGTTTTCCTCATAGTATGGTATTTAAAAGTTACATGACGTAATTATTTAATTTAAGATATATATCTAATACATTTTATGAGTGTTTATTTGCACAAAATTGCAAAGAGAAGGGAAGAATATTTTATTAAGGATCTATTCCAAAAATACTATCCTCTTCATTATCTATTGATTTCTAGCGTTGAAATAAACTTCCATTATCAATACAGTTAACTTTTAATTAATAGATGATTTTATTTAAAATTTCTTTTTCAGTATAAGACGATCAATATTTCTTTTACGCAAAATCGATTATTAATTATTTTTTCATACGATATATATTATAATAATAATTTCTCTTTCCATCAAATATCACCTTACCTTGTAAACCTCCGAGAAGAAGCCCGCACCGATCTTCTCCATGTAGAAATCATCCAGGCGATTCAATGAAGCAACGGCATGCCTGAGTGCCTGACAGGACGCCCCAGTGCGCCTCTTCGAACTCGAGTCCTGAAACGTCTCGCCTGAGCAAATCGTCAATCCATGCACAGCACCACTCTCCGTCATTTCCGTGGGCCGCCAAGGAGAATCGCGGCACTTCTCCTTAAACTCCTTGTAGCTCCTCGGCGAGCTGGACAATTGCAGTTCCGTGGGCAGATCCTGTGGTAGGCAGGACGTGCAATTCTGCTGCAACATGTCACTACTGATCCTCCTCGTCGTCCAATCTTTGGACAGCGTTGAAGTGGTGAAATCACTTTCGCAGCTGTCATCCTCGCAAGGCGTAGTAGTGATCGCGGAATCAGCGCCATCCTTGACATCAACCACCTTTGAAATCGCTGACTTCTGATGCGCGTGCAAGTGATCGCTCACAACTGGCACATTAGGTGCGCCATTCGACGTAAAATAATTCGCGCACGTGTCCGTCAAGAGGTCCTCGTTATCAGATCTCTTTTCGCCTGACAATGGCGTATAAATCATTTCGGAAGATCTCGCGGAAGATAATTTGGCAGCAACCGTAACTGAGGGGGTGTGTCCTTGCAAGCACTTGGACTGCTGCTCGTTACATATCGTCTGACGTTCCTTGTCGTTCGGAGACTCTCGATTAATAATCTTCTTCACAGTTTTTGTATAGTCTCTCGCACACAACTCGACGTTAAGATTTCTCGCAGTTGAGGTAGACTGCGGTCGTCGTGATCTACCGACGCCGGTCTTCGAGTAATTCGAGCAGTTTTGACCGGAGGGACTCTTCTGCATTGCATTGGCGTGATTCCTACCAACTTGCGACAAACCTTCTTTCGGCAAACACTTGGCCGCGGTCTTGGAACAAACAGTTGCACAAATCGTTGTTATTTCGTCAGTCCTGCAAGGTTTAGGGGATTCCATCGTGATGGATGTAGTGTCCAACAAGTTGGCAGGCGATTGCAGAGAGTTGCTGGAAGCCTCAGAGACAACGGTGAGCGAATCGTCGGCGTTGTCCTTCGTCGGTCGCCAAGGTCTTACCTTGTCGTCGGCATTCACTGTTGGTGTCTTCTCCACCGAGAAGCACGGCAGACACGATGCTGTGTCCGTCGTCGCCGGCTTGGTGCACGACTTGGCTGACGTTTGGCCACCGTTATTATTAGGCGGATCCGGCGTGTTTGACGGCGGCACTTTCCCGAACATCTTCGCTGTTATTGCCACCAGGCGATCGCGCAAGATGACGCGAGACGACAGTAGCAACAGCCCTGCGTGCGTCGCATCACACGCGACCGACTTGATGATGCGCCTCTCGACAGTCGTCACGATGTCGTCCTGCCGTATCCCGCGACGAACAAAGAATAGTTTTGTAAAGATGCTAATTCGAACAGGTGGCTGCTTAAACTGCGAATAAACGCAGTGATGATGTCACGATTCGAATGTGTTCAGATGATGAGCAAGGCTCCGTTTTTGCAATGTGCTTTGCGTTCGAATACGGTACAGATTAAGTGAGATAATCAAAGAATTGCGTTTGCGACTTGATCAAGCAACATTCTCAGAGCACATCGTAGTGTTTTAATTGGCAAAGAAATCGATCTTCCTTTCTTTTTTCGTATATTTGAGAGTGCTTTAAGAAAAATTTAAGGAAGTCAAGGTTCTGTTGCTTCGCCGATTAAGGGCATTGGAACTCGTAGGAAGACATAGGTATCTCGGAGCAGAACGACGGAAAATCGTCTCTTGCGTTTCTGATACAACGTTGGAAGACATTCGTTTTTGACGAATACATTCGAAGATGAAGGAAGCGGAGACGAAGACGCAGGTTTCGCGTTCGACGCTAGTTTGTTTTCTTTTTGGCAGTGGCGTCACGCGTTGAAATCACAGTCGATGGGTCACAAACAGACGTTATCCCTCACAGGGCGAACCAGGATTCGAAACGAAATGTAGGAAGAGCGCGGTACCGGAACTTGGCACGATTCTCCCCTCGTCGCCAGCGGACGACTCTTCGTGGGCTGACTCAGATTTTCCTAAAATAAAATTGCACCGACAGGTGATTGGTTTAGTGTCGAAAATTTCAAGGAACATTGACGTAAAAAGATAAATATATACGCGTTGTTTGAATATACACATTCCTAAATGTCTACAAAGAGTTTTCTGATCTACGCGGAAAGGATGGTTTTGATAAAGTATTTAAAAATGTAGCTAGATCTGAAAATAATTTTGTTGGATCATTAAAATAATTATGTAGAATGTAAGTGTTGATAATAATGTCGCAACAAATTTTAACATTTTAACAATTAATTTGAACGTTCTGATTATTTTAATAGTCCAATAAAATTTATTTTCAGATCTAAATCTATTTTTAAATACCTAATATGTAAAGAGCTATAGCTAGATACAAAAATATAGCTAGATACTAAAAATAATTTTGTTGGATCAAACTAATTACGTAGGAATTTCAAGCATGATGAGCAATACTGCAAAAAGTTTTGACATTTTAGTAATCAGTTTGTGTTCTACAAAATTATTTTGAGAGTCCAACAAAATTATTTTTAGATTCTGTATTTAAAGTCTTAGATGCTTCAAAAATTGTTTTTCCTTTGTTTTAAAACATTATTTTATAGATTAATGTCTTCAAATTTTAAGATGTACTCTAAAAGTCATTGGTATTGTAAGGTGTCTTTTAGAGCTGTCCAATACACATAGAAAAATATTATTCTATTGCTAAGAAAAGTTATCATTCAATTTACTTTCTTTCTTTTAAGTAACGGTTGTTTTTACGAAACAAAAAATACTTTCTTAATTAAAATATCTACTTATTGTAAATTTTACGAAAACTCATTAATATGTATTCAAAACAAGAATTTATTTTCTCTTGAATGATATAAAATTGAAGAATATAAAATTGATCGAAAAAACGACTTTATGTAATAAGCAAATTGAACATGTTTTTATTTAATAATTTTGATTGAAGTATCAAACTTACTGAAATTGTCAGAATGTATTTTGAAATAAAGATGCTTGTGATGAACTTATAATAGATTTGTGATAAAAACTTTTTAAAATATTTGAAATAAATAATTATTTGTGCACAGTATAAATTTTTCTGTATATAAGTTCAATACTAATATATATATTGGATCGAGGAAAAAGTTTCTTCGTATTTTTTAATTCAAAATTGTATATACAATATCTTCGTTAAAAATGAACGAAATTTAAATTTAAAAAAAAAAGTTTTAAAGCTTGAAATCTCTACTTTCGAAAGATTACTATATTTTTTAAGTTTCTATGAGTTTGGTAATTTTTACATTTAATTGTACATTTAAAAATTAATTAAACGAGCTGAAAAGCTTGAAGCTTTCCCTACAAAATTTTTTTTTAATGTTCTTATGATTTTTTGTTACTTAGTTATTCGCGAATTAAGTAAAAGAGCATTCTAATTTTAATTGCTCATAACTCCGATAAAAATCATCATATCGCAATTTAAAAATCAGATTCTTAAGGTGAAACTTTATTCTTAAACGAATGATAGTTGTAACGAAAATTTTACAACAAAATTTTTGCAAAAAATTTTGTAAAAATACGAAAGAAACTTTTTCCCCGACCTAATATTTTTTAAAAATACATAAACATTTTTAAAAGATTATTCTTTAAATGTTTTTGTTGTTTGAAATGCCTAACATAGAATTGTTCTTTTTCTGGATCTTCAAAAAGTCCTGAAACTGAAAGGATGATAATTCGTGTAAACAAAGTATCAAGAAAGTCACTGAAAATATGATAAAAAAACCTCGGAAAAGAATGCTTCCGAATGCATTAGAATGTAAACAAAGTAAAATCTTAAAAATTTTTTAACCATTACAGGAAAATTAATTTAAATAATGGTTTCATAATTATGTATGATCATTCAATCATATCATATGCAATAATAACTTGTAACTTCTTGTATATTTCCAATCTGTTTTCGGCATACATTAGAAATAAATATAATACGAAAATTAGATGTTTGCAATACACAAATAATTCATCACCTGTAAAACTTCTTGTGTGAAAATATTAGATTAATTTCTAAAATGATTAAATTAACGATCATAGTTACGATTTTAATATACCTAATTAAATTAAATAAAATCAAATTATAAAAGTACTAAAATATAGAAAATATAAAATATAAAACTAAAATATAAAAAATAGAAAACGTTTAAACTATAATCATTATAATATTAGAGAAATCGTCCAACCTAAAGACTCTTTACATAGTGTGATACATCGAAGATATTCCATTTTATTTCATTTAATCATATAATTTCTTTTAGTTACTAAATACATCTAATTAAATAAAATAAAATCATAAAACTATTAAAATATAAAAAATAAATGTTTTGTTCTCATCTAATAATATTAGAAAAACCGCGTAAGGCAACCATCTTTACACGTAATATAACTTTTTGAAATGATCTAAAATCTTGTATGATCTAAAATCTAGAATATTTCATTTGATCATAATTTCATTTAATGACAAAAAAATTATGCTGGGACAAGATGTACAGTCCGAAGTGGTAACGAATGGTTTCCGCAATTTGAAGGCATCATGACGCAGCACGCGTCTCGAAGCCATAAATCACGAATAATTGAAATCGATTTTCCCCTCGATAATCAAATTTTCACACGTAACGAACATCGCGTAGATTGCCGTCGTAGATTGACATCGGGATATTTTCTCTATATTTTCGCGGATATATCTCAGACTTGCAGGAGAAATCGTGAGTAACGGGAGAAGCAAGCTATGTAAGCTAGTTATAATAGTGTTTTTCATTTATTATCAAGCACATCGTAGCATATTTTATAGCGATAACGAGTAGAATATGTCAATTTCTCGAGGAGAAATAAATGTTTTTGTGTCGAAGTCATTTTTAATAAAACAAAAATATTAGATTCATACGCAAGAGCTTCATAGATTTCTAATAAATCATCGGAAATCTTGAGATTACAAAGGCAAGTCAAATAAAGAGACATTTCGACAAAGATATATCGGCGGAAATATTCTTTTGTCATTCTCAGCGATGTTAAAATCGTTCAGCTACCAAGTTTCTTAAACCATAGTACTTAGTATAGAAATTTTCTTTTTGCGCTTACGTCAGTGACACTATCATTGTTTTTGCAAAAACGCGTCAGTGATACTCAAGGACTCAATTCCTATTTGTACCGAAGTGATCATACTAGAAACTATTATTTGAAATTACTTGTAGTTTTCAATAATTTGAATAATTTTAAAAATCAAAATTTAAAAATAATTAAATTTTTTAAAATAATAAAAATTAAAATAATTAAACTTTTAAGATATTATTTGATAATAATGTATTTAAAGATAAATTTAAATAAGATAAATTTCATTGATAATTGAGATAATTTCTTCTTTATTGAAATTTTGAATAATTAAATACTGCATTAATTTAAAATAAGTTTAATCTTAAAGTTCTAAAAAAAGATATAAAATTTCCTTTTACAACTTTAAAATTAAACGTATTGTTAGTAATTACGATAAACCATGGTGGCAATAATGTAGCTTTTTCTCTAAGACAGAAACATGAAAAGTGAAAATTTTTACCGTTAAAGAGAAATTGTTTACTTTTCATATTTTCGCCTTAGAAAGAAAATTACATAATCAGTACTTACATCATATTGTTCAATAATAAAAAATATGAGTCAGAATTTTACAAAAGTCCATTTAAAGTTATCTGAAAAATAAATAATTTTGTCTGTTATCGTTTTTTATAGAATGACTTGTGAGAATCTCGCATGTTGTCCATGTCACGTTTATTACTTGTGATAAGTACGAAATCATGAAAGTTTCATTAAAAAATAGGCCAAAATTGACATCGCACAATGTGTTTGCTCGATAGTCAAGTATTTGATAAAACTGAGCCACACTTACGTGACGTGTTTTTACCGCATAATTACATTGTATGATTACGACACAGTCAAGTAGATATGTATATAAGTACGGAGTATCCATCCACGTGACGCCCGCACTCATATTGGCTCAGCCCAATATTCGCCGAACAAATAGGTGTAACTATTAGACCTATTTGTTCTTTTTAGTTGAACTTTTCTTGCACCGTTCATCTTTTTTCTTTTTTTTTTCTTCAACGTGAAGAAAGAGAAGAAAGATGAATCATATGAAAACTTCAGCTAAAAAACATTGGTCTATTTTAGAACACGACAAAGAGGGAATTTGCAAACGATGTCGCTCGCATAAACAATTCTCTGATTTGGAAATGACAGCTTTAAGAAGTAACAAAAATAAAATAACGACTTTATGGATATTTGCGTCGATTTTCAATTAATATTACACTACAAAATCGTGACAAATTTTCGTTAGAAACTGTGTGTTCGTAGACATAAATTATTAATTATTATTGAAAATAACTGTTAGCCATTTTCTTTATCTTTGTCATTGCTTCATACTATATTATATTATAAAAAAATAAAATATTAATTTTAACTTAAAGACATATAATGAACGTCCCAAGCATATTAAAATGTTAAAGATTAACATAAAAATGTTAATTTTTACATTTTTTATGTATCACTGTAATTAATATTTTATTTTTTACGTTGTTTCTTATTTCGCAGGTTTCATTTTACGCTTATGACATCGTGACATCGTACAATGTAAATAACTGTGTAACTATGTAATATTAATCTCAGTATTAATCTTGTAATATTCTAAGGCTAATATTATATTATGTTATACTATATATTCAATATTGTCATACGATAAAAGAGGATACAACTTTTAGGCATTTTCACAATCACTCAGGGATTTATTTCTGTACATTTTCTTTACGTTTTTCTACGTAGAGAAAATTATCATTATAATATGACTGTACTCAAGAAAAAATATTGATATATTGAAATAATAGAATTAAATCTCGTTATTATACACTGGGAAGAGATTAAACATTTTTTGATAAAAACGATGAATCATTTTATTATTCTTGTACAAATCTACGATGGAAAATGTTTATCGTGAGCTTTAAAGAGTAATGAATGATAATGAAATCATATTCTTCAATTAACTTGAAACGAAATCTAAAATATCATTTTAACCCGAGACATAGTTAGGACGATATTAACGAGTGATGTAGAAAGTTGGAAAGTTGCGACGAATGAAGAAATCAGCGGAAACGTCCAGAGATACGTCAATAACGTTTCCACCGTCACGAGAAGATTAAACCGAGGAATATACACCGTTTTCAACGACATGTCAAAACACATCCAGAGGGAAAACGGATTATGATGAAAGACGGCATCGCTGTCGCAGACTTAATGTCCATTTCTACCAATGTAGATTAACTTTAATCTCGATCTAATTCACTGTTTATCCTTCTCTACTTCTTGAGAATTAGAAAAAAGTAGAAAGTAAATTAAACCAAGATTAAAGTTCATCTACATAAGACTCATGTCCATTTCTATAATGTAGAAACTTTAATCTCGATTCAACTAACCCTTTTCTAATGATTAGAACTAAAAAAAAATAAATTAATTCGATTAAAATTTTTATTAAAGTTAATTTACATTAATAGAAATCAATATAAATTCTTTTTTTGCTTTAGAAAAAAAGTAATTACAATCGATAATAAATAACGATCGAATCACTGAAGAAAATATTTGAAAAATATAAATCAATATGTAATTTCCAAATCACATGGCGTTTAAACTTGGTCACATTACATATTGAAGACTGAGGATTGTAAATTAAACTGAAAAATATCTAGTTGAAGATGGACGATAACTAGAATTCTAATGTAATCAGAAAACATTCTGATTACATTAGAATTCCAGTTATCACAATTAGATTAGAATCAGAAAGTTCTGATTCGTCTAATTTCAATTAAAATTCCAATTACTCCAACCAGACATTTTTCTTAGTGTAGAATTCGAAACCAATCAGATAATTCCAATTTTAATCCATTTCGTTCTGATTGGCTGAATTCTAATTTTCAATTCGCAATTTTTATTCTTTAATGCAGTGACAGATTTAAAGCCACAATATACATAACACAATATACATAAAAGATTAAAGAATTAAAGATTAAATTTTATTTTTTTCAGTCAGATAAGTGAAATTTTAATCCATTTAAATGTAAATGGTTGAATTCTAATGTCCAATTTATAATCCTTAATTTTCAATGCATTGTGCAATGGATTTTATGCTCATTTCTAAGAATTAAATAAAGATGAATAAGTTGAAGAATAAGTTGAAGAGATTAAAGTTAATCTATGGTCTAAAAGACTACTTTTAAAATGAATGTTACTGAAAAGTGAAATCTCACTTTTGAAAGTTGAGCCACTTTTTTTCAAAACTGGTTCAATTTTCTTTAGGCTCAATTCCAACAATTAATTTTAATCTTGGTTCTCTTCATCTTTTTCCAGTTTTAAGAATTAGAAAAAAATGAAGAATAAGTTCAACTGAGATTAGTTTTCTATTGATAGAAACAGGTATTATAGAATAAGATTCAATTTCAAAGAACTTAGAGAATACATTGCTAGATTAGAGAATACATGAAACGAGCTTTACAGAATTGGAAAGACCAAACAGGATACTTACGGTGCATCGGGTTTTGGTCGTTGTCGTCGTTCGAGGAGACTGTTCAAGCCCTGGAATTTCGTTTGCTTCGATATTCCGGGATGGAAGAACCGGAGAAATGTCTCGGCGACGCTGACAGCTCTCTCGCGCGTCGCCTCGCGTGGAAAGCGTCGTCTCGCGTCGCCTCACGTCGCTCGTACGCACGCAAGCAAGCAAGCAAGCAAGCACTTGTGACGTTCGGACGCTTTTAGACGGCCTTGAACCACGTGAGGAAGAATTCGGGGCCTGCTGGCCGTGGTCCTACTGGATGCTCCTTCCCTCGCAGATTCCGATTTCGACTTCGGCCAGATGAGTCGAAACGTTTCCTCTCACTCGCACATGCTGTCACTCGATGTGTTTACCATCTCTCGATGGCGAAAGAGAGAGAAGGAGGAAGAATGAGAGACAGAGAAAGAAACAGAGAGAGAGAGAGAGAGAGAGAGAGAGAGAAAGAGAGCCCATCCGACGCCGTTGCGTGCATCGGCGCGTCTCGGCGAACAGACGCGGGACGATCAGGTAGACAAACCGGAAGAGCGCCGTCGCGAATTTTCGGACGGGTCGCTGACACTCGACACGATCGCGCGCCCCGGGTAAACAGAGGACAGGAGCAGATAGGTGGAGGAGGAAAGACGTGGCGGAAGAGGGTGGTGGGGTAAAGCACAACACTGTGTGTACGAAATTAATATGCAGTCGTTCGTTTTTAAATCATCGCCGGTGCGAAGAGAAATAACCCGCGACGCGACGCGTCAAAACGTATCGTTCGCGTCTCACCACTGCGATTTAATCTTTCGCGTGTGATCTGAGTCGCGAGACTCATCGACGACACAGTAGCAGCTTCCCGACGCAACACACAGCTACTCGCGACGGGCACCCGCACACTCACTGACAACGCCAGCAGACGGCGGCCATTACGGGAATGAGTCGTCGCGGTGGATGCGCCAACGCCACCGCACGGCAAGAGTCTGAAACGGGACTATACCCCTTTCTATTCCGCATACTGCACCGTACTACACTTTACTTGCCGCTTCCCCAATCCCCCTCGCCGCTTTTCTCCGAAGATTCCGAGAGCGATCGATTGTGTATCTTGAAACTCTTGAAATAAGACGAAAATTACAACATTGAGCAAATTCACTGGAATATTTATATTAATTTCATTAATTAACATTTAGTGAATCGTTTTTGAAATTTTCACTTCATTTCAAGATACATAATCGACCTTTGCTATCAATCGATCGATCGATCACGATGGAAAGCGCGCCGTTTTCAAGTACTTTCAATCCAAACGAGAATAGATTGAAATGGATTCAGATTTTCAGAAGTACGCATTAGCAAATGTTGAAATAAATTCTTTTTAATCTCAATGCACTTTATTTATTTGTGGGAAGCATATTTCTGTGCCTTTCAATCTAAAAAAATTTTAAGTGCATGGTGAATATTGCTCAATTCAAAATTCTGAATAGAAAATATAGTTTTTTTCATTAAAGAATTATACAATGCGATTCATGTGTATATATTACAGGGAAGAAGCGGAAGTTTATTCGGCAGATTTTAACCAATCAACTACGAATTCGTGTACTGCATACATCTCATCTTTTGTGAATTTGGTCGCGATCTTTAAAGTCCTTAGATTTGTTCGCATCGTATACTTCAGGATGTTTTAATGTGCTCCTGCTATAACTCCTACTCACTTCAACGAGCGTTAGAATAAATGCTATGGTAGGAATATTTTAGAGCATCTTAGAGCATGCGACGTGAACAAATTTTTTATTCATAGTCAGCTCTTATTTCAAGACAGTTTTAAGTAATGTCTTAAGGCACTAATGTATTCCTCTGATTAGTTCGTGACTTCTTAAGATCGCATTTAAAATGGTTTTGAATATAATTTGTAGATCGTATTTCCGTTCCATGCAACAAATTCGAATTAGTGCTTTCCAAATTGGATTCAAATCGAAATCAAAATTATTTTTTATAGAGAAGCACCTCCTACAAAAGTTGCAGCAACAATGCTACAACGTTGTAGCGTTGTTGCAGCGATATGGCAAATTCTGTGCTGTATGGGACAAATTCCACTGCCCATCGCTCGTTCGTTTCATGAAATGTGTACGACACGGCGTGGGAATCAGGATAGGAGAAACTGTATCACTCTCTCGCGATTTCGAGGGACGTTTCGCGGGACGAGCGTAAAATTAATTTACGGAAATTTCTATTCTGCATGGCAGAACGGCCTTGTCTCTATATACTGTGTCAGACGAGTGCCACTTGTAAAATGAGATGAAAGTATGAGAATGCGCATCCTCGTATATGCATGTGCCTTTCACCGTCCATCCTCAGCCTGTGATTAACTTAATTGACGATGAATTTATTAAATAATATTCATATTTAATTTAATAATATGTAATATTTCGATAATTTGGATAAGAATTGTTAATTATTAGTAATTTAATTAATAGTAATTTAAAAGATCGAAAAGAATAGATTAGAAAGAATAAAATATAGCTAGAAACTTTTTGTAATCAATCTTTCCGCTGGATGAACTGAATTATTTCGAGAGCGACTTCAACTCCGATTAACTTAATAGGCAATTAATTTGTCAAGGTAACATCTGTGATATTTATTAACATGGATGCAGTTAACAAATTCTATTGTTTTTGCTGTTTATTCGATTTAGTGAAAATTTTTCTCAAAATTTTTATATAAATTGTAACATTTTTCAAAAACATTAAAAATGTTTCCTTTTTTTAACAATAAGAAAAAAATTGAATATATTTTCTTAGAATTTAACATATATGTAAATTTTTTAAAATAATAAATATTTTAAGATTTCTATTATTTTTATAGCTATAAAATTTTTATAGCTAAAAAATTTCTGGTGAAATTTGAAAAATTAAAATTTATTATAAAAAATTATAATTTAATTATTTAATTTTTTAAAAAATTATAGAAAATGTGGCGTCTTAAAATTCTTCTTAAAATATTTCAGAATTCATACACTTATAAAGAATTTATTTGTAAAAAATATAAACTTTCTT
Source organism: Atta cephalotes (assembly GCF_000143395.1). NCBI lineage: Eukaryota > Metazoa > Arthropoda > Insecta > Hymenoptera > Formicidae > Atta > Atta cephalotes. Next base: position 53,805 of record NW_012130105.1, on the reverse strand, counting down.
AGTACTTTGAAGAACACTTCAATTTATATAAAGAAATGTGAGAAATTTTTTAAAAAGAAAATTATTTATAAAAATACTACATAAACAATTCTAAGAAAAAGTTTCATTAGAATGATCTAAAGAGAAAAATTTAATTAGGGATTCATTGTATAATTTAAAATTTGAATAAAATCATTATGGCATTATGTTAAAGCCGTTATACATTGATTTAATCTGAATATAAAAATAAATGTAAATGTTTTGAATTATAAAATATTTTATTTAACAGCACATAATAAAGTGTATCGAGTATTTCACGATTTAATCGGTTTTTGTAATCTTCACGACGATTTTAATGTGCACTAATGTGCTGAGTGTGCACTCGTTAATATTTTTTTTTTCACCAAAAAAAAATTTTAATTTATTATATGTATATAAGTTAATCAAAAGATTTAAGTCTGTTCTACAATGTGCTTTTTGTTTCCTATTTCTTGCTTTTTGTTATTATTTACATCTTGTTCTTTTGCTTGTTATCCGGTTTTTTGTTTTATATCGCTAGAGATATAAAAATTAACGAATTTCGAAAGAAACAAAAATATGTAGCAAGAAATACAATTATCGATAAAATAATTGCAAAGGAGAAAAAAACAAAAGATAAAAAACAAAAACAGAAAACAAAGAGCACATTGTAGAATAGGCTTTAATCGAAATCACTTCGAAAGATCACTGCTCGATTGATAGTTTTTTTATTTTTAGAAGATGAATTTTCTTAAATTATAGAATTAAAAAAAGATTAGAAATTTTTTAAAATCTTCGCAGCATAAAATTTTATTAGAATTTCATATCTTTGCTAATTTTTGTTTAAATTACATTCAAAATCTGAAGTAGTAACTTCCTAGTAATTTATTGCGATGAAATACGAGGTCTGTTTGCTTACACTTTTTGTACTCAGGAGTGCATTCCAAAATTCAACTCTGTCCGAGCTCCGATCGTCTGCACATGTTTATTTCGAATGTTATTGTAAAAATATTGTGATAGTTTTATAGTAAAGTTATATTATAGTAAAGTTATATTGGCAAATATGAAGTTTCGCAGTAAGTATATTGAATCATAAAAGAATTCGAAGCTTTATGTACTTTATGAGGAGGATTAAAATATGTTGCATGTACATGTTAGGTTATGTGCATTAGAATGGTAATTAATAACAAAGACATTATTATCATATATATATTATATTATTATTACATTAATGTAGTTCTTCTAAAAATAATTTTCTCATTTTATTATGATATAGATAAGCAAAGTAAGCGCATGCCGGCACGGAAGAGGTATAAGATCGAGAAAAAAGTTCGTGAACATAACCGAAAAATGAGGAAAGAGGCTAAGAAGAATTCTAAAAGTCAGTGTTCTAATTTATCAAATATAGAGATATACATTTGTATTTAAAATAGTTTGATAAGTTCAATTTTATTCAGGAAAACCCAAGGTAGTGGAAATACCAAATCAGTGTCCATTCAAAGAGGATATATTGAAAGAAGTAGAGGCAATGAAGAAGCAACGGGAAGAGGAAAGACAGAAACAGAAGAAAGCAGCGCGTGAAAGAAAACGTGAGCAACTCGCCAAAGATGGTCTCCAAGGATTAGTTAAACAGGCTGAGAATAAGCAGTTGGCACATAAATCAATGGAAATAGATTCAGGTCAAGATCAAATAAAAAAAGGTGTTGCTAAAGAAGAAAATTCACTTAAAGCTTATTATAAAGAATTCAAAAAGGTTCTGGATGCAGCTGATGTTATTCTTGAAGTTGTTGATGCTCGTGATCCATTGGGAACACGATGCAAAGAGGCAAGTTTTGTGAAATTTTTGTTCCAAATCTAAATGTATATTAATTTAGTGATATATCTGACATCAAATAAGAGGAAAGTAAGTTAAAATAATGAACAAAAAAGTTTTGTCTTAATAATCTATATTTCATTTCATATTTAATATGTAGAACATTTCAATTTTACTAAGTTCTCTTCAACTACAATATTAATATTAATACATATGAATTACTTTCATTCTATTACACAATTCTTTAAAAATGTCAGTAAACTTAAAATTCATATAAAAATTAACGACACAGTTATTATCTGCAATACTATTTTAATCACACAGTTTGTAATGAAAAAATAGAAATAGTAATGTTACATGTTTACTATCATATTTTCAAAGAATTGTGTGTGGGATGAAAGTGATTCATACGTATTAATATTATTATTGCGGCTGAAGATGACTTAGTAAGGCTGATATATTAAAACGTCTGATATATTAAATATGAAATAAAATAGATTAATTAAAGCAAGATCTTTGATTCGCTCATTGTTTTGATCTTTTTTATCTATTTGTTGTTAATTACAATACGAGCTGCGTCATTACTTTGTTGTTACTAATATCTGAATACAGGTAGAAGAAGTAGTCCGAGCTGCAGGAAACAAGAGACTGGTGTTGGTTTTGAATAAAGCTGATTTGATTCCCAGAGATAATTTAGATCAATGGTTAAAGTATTTGAGGGCCAGTTTACCTACTGTGGCATTTAAGTCGTCCACACAAAACCAAGCAAATCGATTAGGTAGAAGAAAATTAGGAAAGAAAACGGAATCCATGATACAGAGCAACACTTGCTTTGGAGCGGAATTGCTCCTGTCGCTACTCGGAAATTATTGTAGAAATAGTAATAATGTAAAAACAAGCATTAGAGTGGGTGTTGTTGGTTTGCCAAACGTAGGAAAATCTAGCGTTATTAATTCTTTGAAACGCAATAAAGCATGCAACGTAGGAAATATACCAGGTAATTAATTATTGTAATTATTTATTGCCTTCTTGTATCAACTATACTTATGTCATTTGTTTTAGCGATTACATTTTCGAGTTTGTTAATTCTTTTTTAATAAAAAAAATTGTTTTGTAGTAATTTATAATTAATGAAACATTTATACAATTAAGCCAATTAATTAATATTTGTACACTTATTGATACAATTTATGATTTTTTTAAATTTCAGGAATAACGAAAACAATGCAAATTGTTCAATTAGATTCTAAAATAAAATTGTTAGATTCTCCTGGTATAGTATTCGCTAATTCTGATGAAAATTCTGATGATACATCTGTAGCTCTAAAAAATGCAGTAAGAATTCAGGCATTGAAAGATCCTTTTAAACCAGCAACTGCAATTTTGAAAAGAGTCTCGCGACAACAGATAATGGAGTTGTACAATATGCAAGATTTTTCAACACCAGATGAATTTTTTGCCATGAAAGCAGCACGAATGGGAAAATATAAGAAAGGTGGAATACCTGATGCGGTTGCTGCTGCGCGTGGCATTATCGAGGATTGGAATTCTGGAAAAATCAGGTTTGTTGTATTATATCATTTCAAATCTTTACACAGTGATAATTTCTAATATTTAAAATATTTTTGTTAGATATTATACAGTTCCACCTGAACAACCGGTATGTCACATATCTGCCGAAATAGTCAATCAAATAGCTAAAGAATTTGATATTGAAAGTTTTGCTGCGGAAGAAAGAATGATGCTTGATAATTTCACGACATATTCTACAAATAATCCTACCACAGATCCTGTCTTGATCAATAGTACAGGTCCTGTCACGACGGCAATGGAGATCGAAATACAAAAGGAAGCGGTAAGATATAAGTATTAGAAACATATTTATCAAATATGGATGATGCATTGGATATTTTTGAAACTTGTATGCGCTATAAAAATTATTTTGTAATATTTGGCCGATATGTTATTGCAGGAATACAAAGTGCAGAAAAAATTGAAAAAGAAATTGCAAGATACGAAGAAGGATAAGTTTACTGAAAGAAAGAAGAAAGCAGATCCACTTTTCGAAATTGAAGGCAATCAAAAACTAAATAAACTCAAGAAACTTCAATTCAAGAAGGAAAAAAAAGAACGATTGAAAAGAGGTATGATAAAAAAATAAGAAAAAAGATTAAAATTATAATATTTAATTTTTTTAATGTCACTTCTCAATTTCCAGAAAAAGCTACTATCAAGCTAGCGGGACAGCTTGAAGAATTTAAATTTACTTCCGATGATTATGACTTCAATACGGACTTTACAAATACGTAGGTTATTGTCATACATATAGTACATGTATCTATTATTAATATTTCTTGTATACATATGTATATATACATATGTATATACATGTATGATGTCTACATTATATGTATACTGTATAACAATGTGTTGTGAAAATACTATATCAATTCTAACTAGGATTTTTTTTTACACAACCAACGCCCATGTTAACACTTACATTATAGAATAAAAAGAGCCATGTCTTATATATCACATGATTAAAGAAAAAAATTTTCATTTTTTCATCTATGTGCAATAACTATAAAATCTAAAAGTATTTTTTTCATTTCACTAAAGCAGAAAAACAATCAGAAATTAAATTGATATATCGGGCATAATCCAGTTGTGAGCGATTGGTACAGAGAACTCAATCGTTGCAACTTCGACTGATTAACAGAATGCGACAAGTTGCTAATTCAGTAAGAATAACCGAGAAAAACAAAGGATAGAACCGAAAATATGAATGCAAGCGAGGAGTTAGTTAGTCAGAATTTACATTTATGCATTATTTTGACCGTCAATGATCCAGAAGTAGTATAACGTCACGAAAGTGATAAGGTGGAATTATATAATGAATTACAAGTAGAATAAAGATTTATTCTCTTTATAATGAAAGCATGAATTTATTTTTTTCTCCACATCCGAAGTTCCAGCGATATCCGAAGCTCGGAATCGTTGTACAATAGTTGGTAAGTTTTATTCTTCCACAGATCAGATCATTCTGAATAAACACTTTTATCTATTATGCTTGGAAAGTTTTTAATGAAAACTAGAATTTCCGAACATAAAAATCGTATCAATAGAAATATCAATCAGTTCTCAGCAATTACTGTTCCTAGACTTAATTATTCACATGAATTTGACTGGAATATTATTATTACACTTTCATCTATTATGCTTGGAAAGTTTTTAATGAAAACTAGAATTTCCGAACATAAAAATCGTATCAATAGAAATATCAATCAGTTCTCAGTAATTACTGTTCCTAGACTTAATTATTCGCATGAATTTGATTGGAATATTATTTTAATTTTAGAAGAGGAATTACATGACAATGAAATATTAATTTTGGAGGCGATTTATACATAAAAAGATGATTCTGAATAAAATCATTTTAATCCAATTTGTGTTAGTAATTTAATTGATGTAGCGAAAATTGAGAAAGCGAATCAGAGAGTTTTTTCTCGACTCTATGTTCAAAATCTACTCTATGTTCATTTATTATGTTACTTTTGAGTTTTCTTTTCGTTTGTCTTACACCTTTTTATAAAAGAATAGTCTCAGAAATAATATTCATAAAAAAAAAATTAGAATAAATAAGTAAAACGATACACAGCGAGGCTATCGGATATATATCTTTTTATATGATTGGATTGTTTCACCTTTCGATAAACTTCAGCTCACTATCATACTTTCTTATACTCGTTTCCACCTCTTCGTCTTTTTCTAATTCTAAAGATTAGAAAAAGAAGAATAAGTTGAACCGAAATTAAAGTTAATCTACATTGCTGGAAATGGGCATTATGTTCTAACTCTTTTATTCTTTTGTTTATTCTCTCTTATGTTCTAACTCTTTTACTCTTTTGTTTATTCAATAAGTAAATTACCTTATAGTGTATCCAAAGATGGAACAATCGATCCTAAATCAATATTTCTGTTCCCACTTAGTACTCATTCCTCGGTCCGTATTCAAAATGCACTTTTATCTTTGAAATTCTAACGTGTAACGTAAAATACAGTATGTTAGCGTGCTAACATCATTGTAAGTGCGTTCTGTATACCGGCCTCCGGGAAAGGGTTTCCCTTTCCTTTTCAATAATTTCATATAAATTTTAACATGGAAAGATTATAGAAAATTTATAATAATCATTTAGTAAAATAAAATCGCTATCCATACTTCTGACTTTGGTCGTTTATACAAGTTGCCAATTCAGTAAGAATAACCGAGAAAAACAAAGGATAGAACCGAAAATATGAATGCAAGCGAAGAGTTAGTCAGAATTTACATTTATGCATTATTTTGACCGTCAATGGTCCAGAAGTAGTATAACGTCACGAAAGTGAGAAGGTGGAATTATATAATGAATTACAAGTAGAATAAAGATTTATTCTCTTTATAATGAAAGCATGAATTTATTTTTTTCTCCACATCCGAAGTTCCAGCGATATTCGAAGCTCGGAATCGTTGCACAATAGTTGGTAAGTTTTATTCTTCCACAGATCAGATCATTCTGAATAAACACTTTTATCTATTATGCTTGGAAAGTTTTTAATGAAAGTTTATAATAAATTTATAATAATCGTCGTTAATAAAGATATGTTAAACCTAAAATTAATTTGAATAGCTAACTCTATAAAAAAATAATTAATATATTAATTATAACTAGAGTTTGAAAATTTAGTATTATGTAATGATTTATTATACTATTGTAACAACGTTAAAATTCCTGTTAAATAATGTATTTAAAAAAATGATCACCAAACTTTTCATTGAATCAAAAATTCAATTTATCTACAATTTTAATTAATTAACGTGCGTTAATCTGCGTAATTTGATAATATAGACAATTTATTTAATATAATTATATTTTTAATGATGAAATTATTGTATTTTTATCTGACTTAATTAAGGTTTATATTCAAGCATCAAAGCTATCATTTTTGTCAATTATCAATGAGCATATAAACTTTATGTTGGATGTATTTGCGAAATGAAAACAATTATAATTTATAAATAGCAGATGTTTCGATTTTACATTATTTTATCTACATTATATCATCATCAGTATTCTTATCTAATATAAATTAATTTACATCAAATCATTATCTAATTTATGTTATTGACATGAATTTCTCTATAATTAAAACATTCGCATTTTAATTGCAATTTTCTTCATAGCAAGCTTACTTTCGTTATATTCTATTGACAATATTTATTTATCGTCTTTATAAACTCACTTCGTTTGTCTTGACTGACCTCATCAATATTCTCTTTAAATGTAAATCAGTGTTTGTGGGAATTTTAATAAAGAACTTTAATAAAGAAAACTATTTTACAGCGATATACTTTTTTTTTTTGTAAAAAATCGATGTTTAGCAGATTGATCCGGAGATCGCACACATCTCTAAAATATACTGAAAATATTTATTGATTATGTAACTTATGTTGAAACACATAAATTTATTTTACAAATTTATTTTATTATTTTACACATAAAAAATGCAATAAATTATCGATGTTTTATAATTTCATATCAGATTGAAATTAAAAAAATATTTTTTTAAGGAAATAGTTTTTATTCTTTTTTTAATTTCCGATATAATATCAATATAATATCTGTCTCTTTTTGCTTAATATCTTTGTTTTATATTGCCAAAGTAGTGTAAAAGTTATATATTTTTAAATTTATATTTGTTATATCAATAAAATAATCATTATTTCATTATTGGTATACGTAAATTATTTCTGGTTTTTCATACTCGATTTCTATTATGTATTTTATCACGTAATCAGTTTTATGTTCTTATTAATATCTCAACTTAATTAAATCTAAAAATCTTATCCGGATTTATATACGGAGTCCTAAGTGGCACTGCATGCCACACAGTAGAAATCAACAGCAAAAAGAGATGCTGGATTTGAAAAACTTAATGGACGAAAATGAATATTTTCCTAATTAAATACAAAGACATATAAATTATGGGTAAAAAATTATCTTAATATGGTCCGATAGGATCCAAATGACATTAATACAAAAATTATACAAAAATTATATGATGCACTTAATATTTTAATCTGGAAAAAATCTTATAAGTCTTTTGATCACATCAATATGAGTTTGAATGTTTAAAATATAGAAAGAGTACATGTTCTTTAAAATAAATAATTTTCAACATCATTATTTGAAAGTAGAATAATCGCAATGAATAAATATAATACACACGAATTATTTAGAAAACAGCTTGCTTCGATTATTGAATTCGGTTATTGGAATTGTATGCATTTTAACAGCGTGGCTAAGCATTAAACTTACAATATTATTATAAAGTGAGTAGTAATACGTGTACATATGTGCCCAACATATAAATAATGTTAATCTACATAAGAGAAGTGGAACGAGAATTGCACATGCACGTTGTGATAATGAATGGATAAGTGCTCTAGCACTGTACGTATAAAGTATTTGTCATGCGATTGATGCGAGTTAACTATTTCATGAGAAACGTAAATAGATTATTATAATACGGCTACACATTGTTATAAAAGTAAACTGAGTTACTGCACTTATAATATATTTACAATTAGTTTTTTTTTTTAATAAAATTATACTTTCCGTTTCTTTTTATTGTTAGTTTAGTTTTTAGCTGTTATTTATTTATATTTAAATTAGTTTATCTCATTTTTCTCTTCTTTTCAAACAACAACAATTTTATAACATTGTAGCTATCACATAAATTATCTTGTGAAAATCTATAATTTTGTAGATAAAACGAATATAGAAAAAAGTCATACATGCAAACAAAATAGATAGCAAAGAAACGATAACATATATATATATACGATAACATATATTATTACGACAGTACTGCATCTGTTATTCGTGAAGTAGTATAGTGAGCATACCCTACTGAACAAAATCACATCACAGTCAGTTACATGATGAAATCATATAAATCACGTAACGGATTGTTCCAAATCAGTATGTGATTTTTTAAAAATAAGTAATTTGAAAAGTCATGATAATATGTTCTTTTTTCTTCTCTCATTCAATTCTTCAAAATTCGATAACTATAAAATCACATGATGAATGAAATTATTTTCAATATCATGTATTTTTCAAATTGCGTTGTTTAAAAAAATTACGTACTGACTTGCAACAATTTGTTACATAATTTATATATTTTAATTATATGATTTCATTATATAACGTTGTGACATAATTTTTTTCAGTAGGGCAATGTTACAGTTGATAATAAAGCCAAATCATTCAATCGACAGTAGCCATCTGGTGAGCAACGGACAGAGGTCGGCGCATTATTAATGTTAAAGATCATACGTTTCTGCGACGTTTGAACAAAGTGCAGTGCTTAGAATTGTACACGTAGAAAATAAGAATTGAAATCGTCAGAGAAGATTTATAAAAGGAATCAAATAAAATGCTGCGCGTTAAATCGTTGTGTCAGCCACCTAAGATTTGGCAAGTGATAGAAAAGAAAAATAAGGATGGGAAGCTAATGAAATTCACGATTCAGGAGATTCCCGAGGATCGGTATGAGGACGCGATTCAACACATGTGCACATACTTTTTAGTCGATGAACCAACTTGTCAATGTTTGAGTAAGTTTTATCGATCGAAGACCTAATGATCTTAATAATGTTCTCATTTATTATTTGTAAATTTAATTGTAAAATAAAAAAAGCTACACTGTTAGAAATGTAACCATGAGCTTCCTTTACATGTAAATGAAGCTCGTGATTATGAACGGAATTAAAAGTAATGAATGATTTAACTGAAAAAATTAAGTTACAGTAATTACTTAAATGTAATGAACGTAAATTAAATTTATGAAAATACATTAAATTTTATATAATGTCATGAAATTAAGTTCAAATTGTGTAACTTAAAATTTAATGAAATTTAAGAACATTTTTAACAGTAATTAGAATAAGTCAAACTACTCTCTCTCTCTCTCTCTCTCTCTCTCTCTCTTCCCCTCTCTCTCAGATTATTTTTATTTTTAGAATAATTCCTAACGGAAAAAATTATTATTTTTTATACAATCACTCATTATACCTGTTTTTCGTCACTTCTTATTCTATACTATTTGTAGATGTAAAAAATGATCCTCTATTTATACAAGATATAACTACGTTATGGCGTCTGTTACTCGCAGAAGACATATCCGTAGCTGCATTCATCGACAATCCCAATGGTGGCAAACCTATAATCGCCGGTATGAATGTTTTGGGTATCGAGGTTAAAAATCAAAAAAAGAATTTGTCCGATCAGGTTAGCTACATTAAACTTTGTTAGTAATTAAATTTGTAAATTTGGTTACTCTTGGTTACTGTATTCGAATTCACATATTCTATTGTGCGAGTTCTATTATAAGTACTTATAAGTGCATACAGAGTGTTTCCAGATTTATGATAAATACAAAGAATACTGGATTAAATTGTCAATGGAACAATTTTTGTTAAGTAATCTGTATCTCCTAGACTCTGTCAATACATGCCTTGATTTTTTCTACGGGAGTATGTCAATAATTTATTATATGTGCAGAAGTGCACTCTTGTTGATATCCAAAATGAGTTCATCATGGGATATGTGATTCGCAATAGTTCTAATAGGATTTTTTTAAGTGCATTAATGAATGCGCCATAGATGTAATGCAATGCTTGTATAATAAGCAAACTATTATTTTAAATATTTGTAGTAATAAAATAAACAAAATAAAATCAAGAAATATATAATTTTTTAAATTCTATTCTAATTACTTTACAAAAATCAAATAGCGTTTAAGATTAAAAATTGACACCTAACATTTTAAAAATGCAATGTCGAACACAGATTACTTAACAAAAATTGTTCCGTAGATTACTTAACAAAATTGATACGTAACAGTTGTTGAATTTAACGAGATGTGTCCTTTAAAAATTCGCAATTATCAAAAATATCCTGTATAATATAATTAAATATAATTGTATGATATTATAATTCTAAGTTTTATCATAACAATATTGTTATATTATATGGAATATGATATATCAGCCTATAAATATTTATTCATTATAATGATCGTTAAATGTTTTAATTTCTTATTCGTATTTTTGTTTTTATTTCTTTTCGCCTTTTGTCGTAACATTGGCTGCGTTCAGCAGAACACAACAGTTTTATCGCAATCATTTTATGATTCTCTGATGAAATAGGATCATTCTTCTAGATTTAAAAATATAATCCAATCAACGCGAAGAAAATTTCCAACAATTGCAAAATAAACATTCTGCTGAACGCAACCATTGTTTTAAGGAATTTTTTCTTATCTATATATTAAGTGTTATATTATGGCAATATATAATATAATTGATAATATAATAAAATTGATAATTGTTTCAGTTTAAATCAGAAAAAATCAAAATTACATATAATCTTCTATCTATAACGAGTATGATATACGAACGTTACGAAATTGACAAGTATATAAATGCTGTTGGACTTAGTGTCGACCCCAATTATCGAGGATACGGATTAAGCAAGGAATTACTAAAAGTCAGGTATAATTTACTAGGATATTAATTTGCATATGAAGAATATATTAAGTTATTGATTCTCGGCCATTTCACATACATGCCACAGTTCATATGGTTCAAAAAAATTGAAAAAAAATTGCATAAATCTTTTTAGAATAAAGTAGCATTTCAATTTTTTCTCTTATTTTCTCTTATTTTCAATAAATCTTGCATTCAAGATCTTGCATCTACACTATTTGTAATAATTTTATACTTGATTTCTATTAATTTAACACCAATCATATTATCATTAATCAGATTATCATTAATCAAATTTATCAATATTTTATATCTTACAAAAAAATCTCAATCTAGAGATTTTATCGGATTTACGTATGGAGTGCCAGCAACAGCCACTGCGTTCACATCGATAATTTCACAGAAGTCAGCAGCGGGTGCGGGATTCGAAGAATTCTTCACAAAAAACTTCGCTGATGTAGTGGACAAGGACGGAAAAGAATATTATCCTAATATTAATTCCAAAGCATTTAAAATCATGGGTAAACGATTCATATAGTCCAATAGGCGAGCGATATTTATATATATAAATAATATAAATAAAGATATTAATTATATAAATAAAGATATAAATAAAGAAATTCATAAATAAAGACTTAATTTGTAACTTGGAATAAATTTTGGAATTTATTACAAAATTACATAAAATTTATCTAATTCAAATTGCTCAAAAATATTCTTCAATGTACGCTGAAATAAAGAAATTACATTATTATCAGCGCATTAATATCGGCTTCCTATCATAATGCAGACAAATTTAATTTCCGTTTCGAATACTACATCCGTAGTATTCAGATACGTGTTCAAAATAGATAACATTTTATGATACATCTTCTCTATATACGAGACGAAATGTGGATGATTGCATGTACTCGAAAAAATTTTATCGAATATCATCCTCTAATAAAACCTCTAATAAAATATTTAATGATTAAATGAAATAGTTTTTTCAAGTTTGATGCGAAGAGCAATGGAAAAAAATCAATCGTATTTTAAATAATTGAAAAAAATTCAATCGTATTTCTATGACAGTGAACTTTTAAAATTCAATATTTCCAAATTGCAATATATCCAAAAAAGAATATTATAATTCAACTTGTTCTTAACTCAACATTTTTTACGTTTGTCGGAAAGATTTTTAGATGAAAGTTTAACACACAATATTTTATGGATTCTTCGCTCTCCCTCGTCATTGCAAATCTTGTATACAGAAATTGGAGAATTGAACTTTGAGGAGTTAGGAATTTTGTATGTGTGTGTCTGTGTGTGTGTGTGTGTGTGTGTGTGTGTGTGAGATCTTCCTTTTTACAAAATAAATATATTAAACAAAGATTCTCTCTTTAAAAATAACAAAAACAAAATTAATCTGAATTAATGAGAGTTAGTGCGAGCGGAGGTGCACAATAAAATTTTAATAAATAAATTTGTTATTTCATTTGATATGTTGTCTTCTTTATTTAAAATCTTAATAAATTATTAAATGTTTCGATTCTCTTTGGAACAGTATAAATTATATCAATAATATTCGTAATCCATATTAGATTCGCGAACGGTCAAGGTAGAGTCACTCACAGGTTGCCAAAACTGTAATATTATAATTTATTGTTTTCCGTCGATCCGACCTTTGTCAATTTAAACGTTTATTAGACCTATTCGTCACTTCGGATGGCTTAAACGGAGTTCTACTACTAAGTAAATCTACATAATATGTAGATTAAAAAGTTAATTGTGAATATTAATATTATCCAAAGTTTCATGATGGGATTTGGCGATCGTGATTACACTACAGTTTTAGCAACCTGTGACTCTACTTTGATCGTTCGAAATCTAATATGGATTATGAATATTACTGATGAAGATTCCAAAGAGAATTGAAACGTTCAATGATTTATCAAGATTTTAAATAAAGAAGACATCAACATCAAATGGAGTAACAAATTTATTTGTTAAAATTTTATTGCGCACCTCCACTCACGCTGACTCTTATTAGCTCAGACTAACTTTCTTTTTCAGATAGTCAGTTGATCTGGCATTGGCAGTGCCTAACATTTAATTGATGTTATACAAGATATCACTTTAAAAATCAAAGCTTTAAATGGTCTAGCTAGCTTAATGCTTGTATGATTCTTATGTAAATTTATATACTCTACTAAACTACCGCAGTAATATCACGTGTTAAATTGACTAGCAATTTAACAATCAATTTAACTCGTGATATTACTGCGGTAGTTTAGTAGAGTTAGCGTTTCAAGACCGAAAAATCATTTCGGCGCGCGTTTCTAAGGATTACATACGTAGTATATAAATTCACATAATCGTACAAGTATATATTATTAAGATCCAGTTAATCCGTTTAAAGTTTTGATTTCTATAGTTTGTATTATTACGGTCCTTTAATATATTTTATTGTATCACTTTAAAGTTTGATTGGCTTCATAAACTGACGTTCTCGGATAGAACCGGATCCAGCATCTTTGTCGCAAGATTTTAAAAAGCGGAAGCTTTATTATCTCTCATTCATACAATATATAATAATAACAAAATTTCGAATATAATTCATTCATATAATCATATATCAATGTATGTATTTATTTGCAAAGCATATCGGTGTTTGTATTATAAATGATGTATCCTAAACAATTTTTCTTGAATAGAATAAATTATTCTGTATTTTCATTCAGAATAATTAAACATAAATTGCAAAATTTATAAAACATAACAACTATAATATATCTTATATGTACATATGTAAATATAAATTGAAATACACAATTTCGCGTGAGGGCAACATCTCACTTTCGAACAAAAATAATTGAAAGTTTACCGAACTACGAAGCTAACTACAATAAAAAGTTATCCTCACGTCTCTCGCCGCGCGTATGTCCACTGTTCAAACTCTTGCGATTTCACTGATTTTTTTCTTTTATTTATTTCATTATGAATGACTGATTGATATAAACTATATGTAGATATATCTAGTTAGAACGAAAAGAAGCACGATATAAAAGAAAAACACACGAATCAGTTGTTTTTATCTTCTTTACGTTGATATATCACAAATTTATATATATATTTTCAATGTTTTTAAATAATTAGTTATATTAACATTAAATTGTTTTTGGTGTTGGGTTTCAAGGCGTCCCCCGTTTCAAAATGCCCCGATGCGCCTAAAACCAGCTGTTTTCGGAAAGATATATATCTCAATTTCCTTTCTCTTCATCCATTTTCGCAAAAAGAGAGATATTAATGAGCATGATAGACAGAGCCTTTTTATTGCCACATTCAAAATTTTATGAGAAAAATCTTAATTTCATTATTAAAACTTTCTTGGATGATTATATTCTTTTAATTTCATATTTGACACGATTAACTTACGAATTAAAACTCTTTTTAATAAAAAAAACCTGAAACAACAATTTTATTTAACAATTTTATTAAAAATTATAAACAATTTTATTAAAAATACTACTTCTCAAGATTCTATTAAACCACCTCGGAAGGAAAGGGGGGGGACTCACTATATCTTATATACGTACTACAGATTTCGAAGAAATCTAAGAACATAACTAAAGATTTATATATGATATTTATTATGAATATAAAATTGTCTTTTTTTATTTTAATTAAATAAACTTGAAGAGATAGTTAAATTTTAGAAAGATATGTATTCTTTTTTCCAATCATAAAAAATGTCTACAAGATTTGTTGCAAAAAATATAATGTAACTTACGTGGGACAGAGGGAAATTAAAAATGAGAATTGCCAAACATCACAATAAGATTAATAGAACAATTACCAATAAATCTGTTACTACCGAACATAAATTAGGCCATAAATTTGATTAAGAGGACATTAAGATCATAGATTGTGAGAGATTTTTAAATAGAAGATCCCATTTCTGTTACATATTACACTAAAGGAAAACATTTCAAATTTAAAATAAGATACAGAATTTTTGCATGCATATGTTAATGTTTTGAAAAAATTAAAATAATTATTTTTTACACATGAACACCTTGAATGAGTTGAATGTTGTTTACAAATCTTATATTTGTTTATCATGCTTTTGATAATATATATAACACTTGAATAATATTTGATGCATCCCATTACTATTTGAATTCCGACGAATTTATAATGACAACAATTTTAAAAATTTGACAACATTATTTATTAAAATTCTACAATTTTCTTTTAGATTGCATTTGATAAGTTCTCATTTCTTTTTTTATTCAACGTTTAACTACTTTTAGATTTTTTTCAAATCAATTATTGTTACCGATTATTAATTTAAGTCTTGTTGTTATATATAAGTTATATTAATAAGTTATATGAAATTATATCAATTAAGTTGTTATATTAATTATTATTTAAGTCTTGTTATTATATTATGTTATCATGGGCGAAATTTTTAATTCATCTATTGATTAATCGCATTATGTGCAAATGCAGTTTTTACGGAACAAAATTACATTTGCGCACGATGCAATTGATGAATTAAAAAACTCGCTCTATATTGATGACCTCTGACTTTATCGAATTTCGAGCTTTACTTTAGGATCCCCTTAATAAATATCCCCTTAATGAAGAGTGCCCGATCGCACTCTTCCAACAGGATTTGAGAAGAATCGTTTTACTTAAATATAATCGTTGAGAAATTTTCATAATGAAATGTATTTAAAATCTAGTGTTACATTTACGTATGTTATTTAATTCGTCGAAAATGACTGGAAATCAGTCGAAACGTTTGAAAATGTGAAATTATTGTTTATACCCTAACAACATATCCTGTGTATCATCCTATTTTCTTATTGATTATACTGTAATCATCTCGAATGACTCTAACAAACTGAGATTAACGCAATAATATTTCGTACAGTATCATTCTGTTTCCTTTCGCATATGTATAAACTCAGGTTTGACGCCAAGTACGGAAACGGTATGTATCATTTTTAACAAACTGAAATTAACGCAATAATGGATGCGTTCCGAGTTACGCATAAAGCGCATGATGTATCATATATTATATCCTTCTTTATTAATTTGTTGATAAACAATAAGAACAAATAAAGCATCATGCGCTTGATACATAATTCGGATCGCACCCAAAATCTCGCACAGTATCATTTTCTTTCGCATACGTATATTCTTAAATTTGACTCAATACGAGATATCGCGTGTGTATAATCACAGGTGTGACGTCAGATATGGAAACAATACGTATACCTATACCATCTGCTACGTAATTCTTCTTCCGGTCTTTTCCTGCTTCGAGCAGAAAAAAACCTGAAAGAGGCCGACCTTTTTCCTGTTATTGTCGAAATCGCCGGTACATCACCGCCAGTACATCCATTTTCAGTTTGGAAACGTGATATACGATTATTTTCTGACACTATCAATAAAATCGTATCGTTGAAAGTAAATATAGTTCGTCTCTGTACTAAAACCTCAGGATAGAAGTGTGCTGACTATCCATAGGAAGGATTTTTAATGGATCCTTGAACAAAAAATTTTTATTTCACATCTCCTATATATGTAAATAAAAATTATTGAATTTTAATAAACGAACTTGAAAATTCAAACTAGTTAATTTAGTGAATTTTGTCTTATATAATATTTATTTTGTAATATCTTATAAAATTACGAAGTTATGTTTCTTTATGCAAATTTTCAGCTTTTTTACCAAACATAATTATTAGTATATATCATATCTCTATAATTACTAGCAATTAGAAAGACTTTTATAAATTCTTTTTAATAAATTCAATCTCTTCTAAACATATATTATCAATTTAAGATATAATTTAGCAAAAACAAGCTATAGTGGTTCTCCACCATCCCCGCCAATTTTATCGGCGGTCCACTTTTATTTGTAAGTATACTCACCCATAAAACAAATAAACTAATAAATTTAATATAATAGCTCGTTTTTGCAGGTAAGTATATCTTTAATTAATTTTTTTTATTTTTATGTCTAATTATTATTGTCTAATTATTTTTATCGTATTTTGCTAATGAAATTGTAATAACTTTTTAAATATTATTTATTATTGTATTATTCTTTATACAGTTCGATATTATAATTATAATACAATTATTATTTATAATACAATATCAATTATTAATGCTGTTCAAAATATAAAAATGATAATATAGAAACATAATTAAATTTTAGTAATGCGGGATTATATGAAAACGTAGAAAATATGATAACACAAATTTTTCTAAACCAATGTTTAATAAATGTTTGATAAACGCAGAACTACTAGAAATATTAACTATTAGAAATATTAACAATTAGATCATATTAATTAATAAGATCGTATTAATTATTAATTTGCGAATATGAAACTTAACAATATCACAATGAAAAGTCATTAATATATTTATAACAACACTTTCATTGCGTTCAGGATAACTATCTCAATAATTTCATCATATAAAAATCCCTCTGCCTCATAGAATGCTGGTTTTCCGATACAAAAAAGAACAATCTTCATAATGGAGAGCGAATTTAATGTATTCTGATACTACGTCAAATTCATAAGATCCATTTGCAAAGAAAAGTTAAGCATCCGTTAAATAGTCTTGTTACAGGAGGGTGTGGATTCCGAATTTTTCAGACTATACTTACGATAATAATAATTTGGGTAGCATGTCAATTATCATTTTTATCACATCTTTAATATAATATTATAATTTGTGGGAAAATATGTTCTGCCACATTACTAAAAATCATCTTTTATTAAAAATAAATGGATAGAATGATTTCTTTATGAAATAGTGATTATGAAAGAATATATATAATAATAATAAAATACATGCGTTATTGTAATTTTTTATATATATGGATACAAAAATTTCTCGGGTACCAACTGTTCAAGATAAGCCGAACCGATAAAACAATGGAATTTTAAAGAACTATACTTTTATACTTATTATATAAAATTTAATAATTGTTATTTTTTCCGTATTTTTCAAAAATTTTAATATCTCGCTAATATAAGGGTACCCATTCGACTTATCTCAAATTTTTTGTACTCACACATTTTTAATTAAATTCATGTAATCATGATAACATTGTTAAAAGACTATAAAGTATTTTGATCAAAATTATCTAAGTCAATAAAGATCAAAATTAAATATAATCTTTGCATGTATTTTATCATAGAAAAGTATATATACATATAAATTAATAATTAATAATATTCTGCAATTGCGGGATATCCAATACCTAAAAATAATTTTTAAAATAACAGTTAGAAAATGAAATATACACATTCGTAACCATATTTTTGTTAGAGCAATTATCAAAAAAATAAACAAATTTTGTGTATAAAACTTAAACTTATTTACTTAATAATTTGGATTTAAATAATAATCATTATGTATTAATATTAATCATATAATACTAAATTCCTATTGTTTAAGACAATAATATTACTAACATTATTATTATTAGTGGGAGAACATTTAATAAAATAAAGAAAGTGACGAAAATTATATGCTAAAATATATCACTAAATTAATTGCGCAACTTGACTTTAAAATACATAGCAATTATCATTGACACATTGATAAAATTATTACTTCCAGGAACTGAGAGCAAATGAAAAAATTCGGGATTTATTCCGATTCTGTACAAGAATCCCCGAACAGACATCAAAATGGACTTCACGAATGGACTTCACAAAAAGCGACGACGAATAACTTTCTATGATAAAAATAATTTTGACTTTTCATCGATACAAATCACTCAATCATCCATCTGACGCGAGAAACAGCGCAATGACTTCTATATATAATAAATTGATCACTAAAATATACATATATAAAATATGCAATTCTGTAATGTTACCAATGTCAAAAAGCAAGCAAGAAGAAATTATTTAATCATTGCCTCAGTCAAAGTTCCAATCTTTATGACTTATTTAATAAATTTGTACATACTAATGCGAAAATGCGAAACAAAATTGATGATTATTCTAAACATCAAATTTTTAAATTTTAGAAGTTACTTAAAATTATTAATGATTTTTTGATATTTAAAATAAAATCCAAATTATTAAAAAAAAAGTTTCGAAATTAAATATTTATCAAACTTATTAGGTCAATAAACAATTTTTGTTGTTATATGTATCGTCGATTTCGTATAATTTACATCAATTACGTAACAATTTGATTTACTACGACAAGATAAATGTTATATTGAATCTATATTGAATAAATATATAATACAGATATATGTATTTCAGAGAATGTACAATTTAATAGTGATCGCTGAGCAAATTACAAAAATAAGTATGATGACATTTATCTAGACATAGTTTACATAAACTTTATATTACTTAATACCATTATGCATACATTTATTTACAATAAAATTTATTACAATATTAACGCGTTACATAATTTGGATGGATACAAAATTTTACAAAAAATTTAATTTAAGAATAGCTGAAAAATCATTAAAATTTGAAATTAATTTGATTTTATTTTCATATTTGATACTTGGATGCTAATAGAAGAGACCAGGATCAAAAATAACACAAGTAAGCTGTAACACTTATATAAAAATCGTTATAAACAAAATATAAAAACATAAGGAAAGGATAGAAGTTTATAATATATTTATTACAAACTTCTATCTCTTCCTTACATATTCCTTGCATATTTTGTTTATAACGTTTTTTTTTATATAAGTGTTACAACTTACTGTTATCATGTTACTTTTAACCCCATAAATAATAAAACTTAAAATTAAAAATTTTATTCAACATTTAATCCCTTCTTTCCAATTATCAAGTATGTACATTGTTAGAAATATAATCATCAGCTTCCTTTACATGTAAATGAAGCTCGTAGTTATGAACGAAATTAAAAGTAATGAATGATTTAATTAAAAATTAAGTTACAATAATTACTTAAATGTAATGAACGTGTACATTAAATTTATGAAATTTAGTGTACTTTTCATAACATTTTATTAAAAGTACATTAAATTTCATAAATTTTCATGCAAAATATATTGAATTTTATGTATATATACACAAATAATTTTTAATTTTTTAATTATAAATATATAAAATATAATGTAATGTCATGAAATTAAATTTAAATTGTGTAACTTAAAATTTAATGAAATTTAAGAACATTTCTAACAGTGTATACATATATGTGTTTATTCCTACCTATTTATTATACTCGTTCTACCTATATACCTATCAGTAGTTCCTACCAGTCCCTACTTATCCGTAGTTATTATTCTACCTACCCGCATTTTTCTTTATTTGTTATCTATTCAGGTATATCTCTATTCCTACTTACATCGAATATATGTAATACGTTAATACCAAAAATCGTATTAAAGAATTTTTTACAATTGAAAATATATTACTTTCTCTGCTGAATGCAGTTAACGTCTAATCATCTTCTATTGCATGCTGATAAATTCAGCGGGATTATCTAATCACGATCATAATAATAAATACGTAATAAACAGTAATTATGAAAACAGGTTTTCAATCTTTAAAATATAAAAAAAATTAACAAATAGCAAACTAATGAGAATCAACATTATTTAAAATAACAAACACAAGTTTTGTAGATTAAAAAATCTACAAAACTTGCCCTTGATTATCCACATTGATTCTCGTTAGCCCTGTTGTTTATTGATTGTTTTTTTTATTTTAAATAAGCAAATATTTAAAAAAAATATAAGAATTCAATTTGCAAGCAATTTACCCTCCCGAATATTCAGTTTATTTTTATACATTGAGAAAAAAAATTTGTTCAACTAACTACATGTAGTTGTTTGCAAATTTGGTTAATTCAACAAATTTTATTTAATTGAATTTAACCGTAGTCTGCTTAATATTGAACACTGCTTAATATTGTTCATTAAGCAGACTACGATTAATTAAATTAAATTCGATTAAATATAATTTGATAAAATAATCAAATCTACAAATAATTAAATGTGTTTAGTTCGTTTTAGTTAGTTATTAAACAACTTTTTTTTCAGTATACTTGTTCTTCTAAAAACTTAAATTGGTGTTATATACCAACCTATATCGTATACTCTTAGATACTCTTCTTTCTTTTGGCCAAATTGAACTCACCTTTTGTTGCTCCTGGCCAACATTCAGGCTTCATATACCAGAAATCGATAACAAGGAGAAATACTCCTTTTTGCTGCCGACTGCTGCCGACTAACATTATCGGCAATAAGCATAAGATTTTACGCTTTTGTAACTCAAGCTCCCTTTACGAAACACGAATGTGTCGTGAAGAGGTCATAATATTAATAAAATTGACTTATAGATATTAATATAAATAATTATCAATAATAATAATTCTATTAATATTACGAATAAATGTCGCGTTTATTCTCTATATTCGTTTATTCGAAAAATGCAAATATTAGGTATAGTAAAAAGAAATCCATTATTTTTGCATGACATTGAATGG
>NW_012130105.1:28251-29948 GCF_000143395.1 Atta cephalotes | reverse complement strand
TAAAATTATGTAAAAATATATGTAATTTTATATAATGATGTATAAAATGAACATATTTTATATATGTTTATACATAATTATATATAAACTTATATATAAAATTATATATAATTATATATAAAATATATCCATTTATATTTAAATATATAAAATGATATATAATTTTATATAATCTTATATAATTTTATATATTTATACATAGAATCTTTGTTTCCGGGCATAGATAAGCATAGATAACAATTTCATTCATTTTAATTATTATTTTATATAAAATATTTATATTTTTTAATTTTATGTATTTAAAAAACGATTATTTTATTATTTTTTATTTTTATTTCCAATTAGTCAAGATGTATTCCCGGGAAAAAATATTTTATATATTTATATAAAATTATATAAAAATATACCTAATTTTTTATTATTATATAATTTTATTTATTATATAATTTTATATATTATAAATTTTATATTATAAATTTTATTTATTATAAATTTTATTTATTATATAATTTTATATAATTGTATATAATTATATATAAAATAGTTTTTCCCGAGTTACTTTTAATATTTATAAAACACGGCCCTCGTAGCAATCTATTTTTTATTATATTTCTGAGTTTAAATTATCAAATCGAGCTTGAATTACTTCGCTATCAAAGCGTTCACATTAACGTATAAATTTACAATTAGTAAATTTGAGCTAAATTGAATAATCTTCCTGAATTAAATTTTATAGTAAAATTAACGAGATATTGTGTAAAAGCAGTGGCGACATATAGGAGTAATTAGAAATAACTCAAACTGACATTATAAATTTAACAATGCATGCACAATACATTCAATAATAAGAAGGCGTCTAGGATTAAGTTTATCCTAATCTGTTCTAACTTATCCATTTTAAGACAACGGATGTATGGAATGCTATACATATATTCATCTGTATATTTTTATTAAACTAATGCATATATGCATTTATAGATATATAATACATTATTAAAATTACCACACATCCGTTACCCCAATAAAAACATTAATTTGTCACTCACCAACCTGACGCGCAACAGCGGAGCTATATCTGCAACGTCGCTACGATGATTCTGTAATAAAAAATATAAAATTCAAATTATAACAAACTAAAAAGAACACAAACAATCTTGCGGCGTTCACGTTGGATTTGTAATGGCGCGGCCACGCGATTACCGTCCAAGCGTTTCCCGCGGTATTATTGCTTCGAGGGCACTTGGTCGAGATTTTCTCTGCTTTCTAAATTTTTATTGAAGACTTCAAATGCGGGCAAACGTGTTTTACAAAGGATATGGAAAGGATCTTAGCGGTAGCGCCGTAATACCTTTCCACGAGATGAGACGCGTACAGTCGACAAGTTAGAGCGGCCAAGATGATCTGATTGTTTTAGATCGATTACGCGCGACGCATGCATCGCTTAACAATTGACATCTCGTGGATTGATCGATCTTTTGTCGATGTGATTAGACGATATGACTAGACGCCGTAAACGATAGGGATACCGAACAACAATATTAAAAAAAAATGCAAAATTCTTTTAAAATAATCATATAATTTTCAAAATACATAATTTTTATAAGCATCGATTTTTTTAATGCATCATTGAGTTGGATATTTATAAATAATTTATATATATATTTTAAACAGATCTTAAAATTTGTATATATGAAATT
>NW_012130105.1:8646-15368 GCF_000143395.1 Atta cephalotes | reverse complement strand
TATATATATATATATATATATATATATATATATATATATATGTATATGTATACATACATCTTCTTCAGTCGAACTGTTGTGAGTTGGAAATTAAAAAGAGAAATGCAATAGATATTATAATTTTATAAGCCAGTGTGTCTAGAGCAGAAAAATGTTTAATATCGACAGTATCAGACAACGTTATGATTTAAAAATGAGACAAATAGACTCAGAGACAGTAATAAGTGGAAGGAAGTAATAAGTGGAAAAGAGAAAGTATTAAGGGAAAGGGAATGTATGATGTTAAAATATGTTTCCGGCAGAGATTCCATATTATTTTATTTGTTAATCCCGTGTTTTTGTTTTTTTATATATGGACCATTTATTAATTATTATTCTTTTGTTATAAGATATTAATCTTTTGTTATAAGAGGATTCGATATCTAAAATTTCAACGTTATCCCACTTAAAATTGTGTTATAATATGCGATGGTTGGAAATCATATTGATGGCGATTTAGATTTTCTATTAATAGCGGAAACATGTTTATGCAATCTAGTCTTCAATTGTCTTTTTGTTTGACCCACGTAACTAGCATCGCAATTATCACAAGAGATCTTATAAATTACGTTTTGATGTGAGAATCCGACTATTATTGTAACATTATTATTTTAATATGTTATTATTTTGGTATGAGAATCCAACTATAATATTATTGTAATTATTATTTTAATATTTTCTAACATTGACTCGATCGGCGTCGAAACGTATGTATTTTTCTATTTTTAATTTTAAATATTAAATTTTATTAACTGGCTCATAACCTTTGTTATTTATATTATATTATATTATATTATATTATAATTCTAAATTTTAACATCATATGAGAATAGGGCTGTCATCTGTAAAATCATTAATAATTTTTTTAAATTTAAATTTTAATTTTCTCATAGTAAATGTTAGTTACTTAATATAACATCTAATGCTTTTATACCTAAAAGTTGCTTTTACAAATAAAATGAAAGTTTAAATAGTTACTAAGTATATTAATTAATTTTGTACTTACTAAATTAAAATATTAAAGTGAAGTGAATATAATCATTATAATACGCAATAATATTAATATGTTATATAATATATAATGAAATATAATATAATGAAATATGATTGATATCAAACAATTAGTAAGTTAATATTACATCACAGTGGTGAACATACAAAATCTCAAATTTTTGATGAGTGCAGACCGGGAAGTAGGATTCAATTATGACACGTTTGTGCAGCTGTTATCAAATAATACGAATATAATGAAAAGAATATAATGAAAAATACGAATATCATAAAAATCCTAGATCGCTTCAAAAACCGCATATACCTTCATAACTAGGAAAAATTCGAGAAAATCCGGATGGATGGCAGCTCTATCTAAAAACAGTAAAAAGGCCACAAACATCAGTGTATAAATTTTAAGTATCACACAAACACACACACACACTCACACACACACACACACACACGCACGCATGCACGCACGCACGCACACACAAATAATAATCGTAACGTATTTTGATGTTCTTATTGGCATTTTTCATCTTTTGTCGTAATATTGGATCATACGGAGTCATTTTGTTTTCTATACGTTATTAAGTACTACATTATCACAATGTATAATTATATGACTAACAATAAGTTGAATTGATAATCATTACAGTTTAAGTCAGAGAATTGTAAACATGTGCTCGAAATCATAACTGGTTCAACAAAGATAGTATATGATCATTACAAAGTTGACAAATATCTATATGCTATTGGACTTAGTGTAGATTCTGATTATCGAGGATATGGATTAGGCAAGGATATTCTGAAAATCAGGTATGATTTTATTAAAAAATTAATTCGTAAATAATAGATTATGCTATGGTTTTCGTCATTTCATATTCAAAAATTCTTCAAGAAATTTTTTTCAGAACAAAATGTAGAGAGAATTTTTCAATTTTTTCTAATAAATTATATATCCGAAAAGTGCAGATTATCTGTTTTTCCTGATCTTAATCTTTGTGATATAATTTTATATTACTAAAATGTTAAAAAATTAAATTTAATATTTTTAAGAATACTATAAATTGAACAAATTTTATATGAGCCATTATATTTACACTTTAATCTGAATCTTAAATCTGAATCATGGATAATCACTATTTACTGATTACCCAGTCAGAGCCAATGGTATACTTGGCACTGGATAATCAGTGAAGTTTAATTAAAAAAGGATATTAGGACAAATATTTGAACATTATGTAAAATACTGATATTTACACGTTAATTTCAATCTTCTAATACTATATTCATTGAATTTATGCATTAAAACAAAGTTAATTAGATCACATAATAATTAGATAGGTTAGAAATTTCACATTTAATTCACTGATTACCAGTGGCATACTAGTGCTACTAGTATCAATGATTATTCACTGATTCAGATTTAGAGAACATATTATCTTAACATATTATATCTTATCAATAAATTGGCTTTTTATTATTAAAAAGGGAAAAAATAGTTAACAGAGAACCAGGTTATATAACGGTGCATAAAATTTTATTATTTATTCCGAATTAAAGTGCAGACATTTTGACCAATGATTTTGATTCCTTTCAAATGCAAATTACATAAATAAAAACCTTCCTAACATAATACAAATATCACAATCTAAATATTCTAGAGATATGATAGTCGCACATATTAACAATGCATAATAACTTGTAAAATGATCATCTTGTTATCACAAAAATTTGAGTTCCAAAGAGAAGTCACAATTAATTTTTATTATTAATACAAAAATCAAATTTTTCAATATCTGATTATATTAATTTAATATCATATTGATCAGTTATTTTTGAATTTTTTGTGTAACTTGTAAAAAATATTAATCTAGGGATCTTATCGGACAAATGTACGGAGTGCCAGCAACGTCCACTGTATTTTCATCAATAATTTCGCAGAAGTCAGCAGCGGGTGCAGGATTCGAAGTACTCGAAATAAAAAATTTCGCTGATATGGTAGACAAAAATGGAAAAGAATATTTTCCGGGAATTGATTCCAAGGATTTTAAAATCATGGCTAAAAGATTGTCTTAGTATGACCGGGAGAAAGAAGAATTATCTTAATATATATATAAATGAATGGAACGATATTCAAGAACAACGAAATTCATATTTAAATTTATAACCTGGAATGCATTAAGTTTTACGCAATTTCTGTTGTAAATTGCTTAATATTGCTCAATGTCGCCATAACTCACATTGAAACAAATAATAAAAAACCTTATCATTATCAGCGCATTATTATTAGTACATTATTATCAGCTTTCTGTCAATGTAAAGGCAGACAATTTCTGTTAAAAATACATCGGAATAAACATTACAAAATTTTAGCAACATTGTTTCTATATATACACAGCAAAATGCGAATTGCATGTAATCTATTCGCTAGAAAAATCCTATATACCGAATATACATATAATATCACCTTTTTTGAGATAATGAATAATTGTTAATTTTTTTATTAAATTTAATGCAAAAAGTCAATAGGAAATAAAATTATTATTTGGAAATAAAATTGCTACGACTTTTCTTTCTGAAACACAAGATCATCTATTCACTGTTGTAGTGCTCATTGTTTAAAATATATTTTATAAATATTATACGTATCTATTTTTTTATAAATTAACTGTTACTCAAATTAAATATATATTATACATTTATATAATGTACATATATGTAATGTATGTATATATACAGAAATAATTTTGTATCGAAAATAAAACCTACGAAATAAAAATTTTTTATAAATTTTAATAAATATGTAAATATATAACATTTTACTTATTATGAATGAAAAATGACCAATTTTACAATGTATAATAAAGTAAACAAATAAAGAGAAAAAGCTCACTGTGTATAATCTTTTCTTCTTGGTCTAATTAATTTACAAGTTTGTCGAGTAAAAAAATCATTCATTTTTAATTTATTTAAAAGAAGTGTTATCTCTCTCTTCTTTCCTTCTCACTCTCTTTTTCAGTATGGTCTGTATTGCTTTTTAAAATGTTGATATTCATATTCTTCTTTTCGCACTCTTCGTGAAATATTATATCATTTGTTTGTTAATTTAACGCTATTTGTGGACCCTTATTTTGTAATTCTTAACGATAATGTCGATGTCATTATATTATGCGTTGCGCAGATTTTATGGTAAAATATGAACAATAATAATATAATATCGACAGTGTTATTAAGAATTACAGAATAGGGGCCCTGATAATTATAATGTGCCAAATAATAATTATCTAATAAGAGTAGCCAGAAAATTACTTAAGTAATCTTATCTCTTTACAAGGTAGTTCCGCTTACACCGGATTATTGTAGTTTAAAATGAGTCATAATATAATTATTATATCAATATGAATTGGAACGTTTGAATATTAATAAAAATATAAAAGATATACATATGTCTTAAGATGTGCAATTTTTTATATTATCAATAAAAATATTATTTTAAACCATAAATGTGAGAAACAATCTATAATATATATGCATATATATATATATATATGCTATATGTACATGCACGTATATCATATTTGTAGTTATTCGAACTGCGCGCTGAACAGGTCCGATAAATGAAAGCTTAAGACGTTCATACGAAATACAAAATATTTCGATATAATATCTCCCGACGAAGGTAGTATTTTTTGCAATAAATTTATTTACAATTTTTCAGCAAATTAACATCTTTCTAATATGATGCCTGATTGAGCATCGAATTATAAAAAAATTGCTTATCAATTTAATTTATGATATTATTAGCCTTAGATATTAGTTTACCCCTCATTGATACACCTCTTTTTTTGATCGCTTTTTGACACATTAAGTGGCTCACACCCAGAGCAATGTTTAAACAATTGACATTCTTATTTAAAAAATCCAATCAATATGAAAAAAATTATTGGTCAATTTTAAGGTCTGTAAAATACATTCAAATAATTTTTGATTGAAATTTCATTACAGTTTTTGTGAAAAAAATTCTTGAGTTCAATAAATAGAGAAAAAACGCGTAAAATCTTTGAAAAATTGTAACTTTTAAAAAATTCAATATTAAAAGTTAAAAATTTACAGAATTGTTGCTCAGATATAATACTTTGAAAAAAAAATTAGTTTATAAATTGGTTTTGAATAAAGAATATTTATTTTGCATATTCAATATAGGCTATTTTGGGAATTGAAAAAACATATTTTTTTTATAATTGTATTTTTATTCTACATTGTATTTTTATTCTACAAAATAAAAGAAAATTGAGTTTCAGAGAGTTAAAATGATTTTGTGGGTGGTTCATACCCAGTCAACAAAGGGTTAATTGCGTTTATAAGTCCGGAAAATCAATTCGGCGTGCAGTTCGAATAACTACAAATATGGTATATATAGTATACAGTGCCTGGGTCGGCTGAATATCTTGAAAAATATGCATTTTTGAGAAAAATATTTTAAATAAAAATTGTAGGGTTTAAAAAGATCTATTTAATTTGATCTTATTAGTTTGCTCTTAGATGATGTCGCCAATATCAGAGGTCACATCGATTTTTTAAAATGAAATACCCCATTTTTGATGTCAAAATCTAATAGTTGGTGTTAACAGCTTTCAAAACACTGTAATAAAATTATTTTCTATTAAACAATAAAATAAAAATTCAGATAAGACTAAAAACCATACACTGATGTAAAAGCGAAGAGATAAGAGAAGCAGATAATAGGTGTTGATTGTTATCTTCATTTATTACAAATTCGGCTCTCTTTGAAGGCCTCCTCAGCGAATACAAAATCAAAAATCTTCTATTGAGAGCAAGTCACTTGCAGATTGGCAGAAATAATACACTCAATGGGAAACAAAGAAATAAAGCTCAGAAATAATGATTCACAATTATAAAATTAAATAAAAAGGTTAAACTGTATATTAAATATCTTCTTTTGAATATAAACTCGTGTATAGGTTCATCACGACGTATTATTTAAAATATTTAGCTGGCCCGGAACTTTTGGCGGTCATTATATAATTCACTTACACATTAAATTATTTAAAGATCTAGCTTCGACTAGTATAGACTTCTAGTTTATTTATTTGATATATTATGTATAATATATTTAAAAATAGAATAATTACAAGAATTTAAAATTTATGTAAAAAAATCACGTGGTTTTAATATATCTTATAAAAAATGGTACTGTTGATATTTTTATTAAAATTTTACTCGTGCAAAGAGAGAGATCATTAAAATTTTACTACACTTTTTTTAGTTTACGCAAAAATTTTAAAAACTGCTAAAAACATTTCTAGGTTTTAACCTTAGCTTTTAACCTTCTTGTCAATATTCAGATTTCCTCCTTTAATTTTTATAAAAATTCTATATAATTTTTATTAAAAAACTATAGCTCAAAACGCATAAATCGATGTAAAATGATTCAAATAATGAGGATCTGGCCGGGCTAAGATGTATTTTATCGAGAAATTAAAAAAATGTTTAATGAGAACGCGAAAATGTTGTAAATGTTTTTATAATTGCGTTGTTGTAAAAAAAGAAGAGAGAGAGAGAGAGAGAGAGAGAGAGAGAGAGAGAGAGAGAGAGAGAGAGAGAGAGAGAGAGAGAGAGAGAGAGAGAAGAGAAGTAGTAATAAGTAGTAATAAGTAATAGTA
>NW_012130105.1:0-8432 GCF_000143395.1 Atta cephalotes | reverse complement strand
GAGAGAGAGAGAGAGAGAGAGAGAGAGAGAGAGANAGAGAGAGAGAGAGAGAGAGAAGAGAAAAGCAGAGAGAAGAAGAGAAAAGCATTGAACTTACAATTTTATAGTAAAATTAACAGGTACATTATTATGTGTACCTACGTATGTGTAATACGTTGCGCATTTGTATTCGATGTTAATTTATAGAAAAATAGAAAATTGCACCATGTAATAAAAAACAAATAAATGTTTTACCGTTGTTTCATGATTCAGGGAGACAACTAATATCGCTGTATTTTCATTTATGAATAATGTTTAATTAAATCGAGTACAATTCATATCAAGCCCACAATGCTTAACAAATACATTTCGCTGACTCTATGGCTTATGTTATTGCGTATTTAAGACGGCGATTTCGCCTGAGGAAACTTCAGTCCCTGGATCGCCTTTAGGACAACGCCTGGGGATACTAAGTACCACCTGAGTCACTACGTATAACTCATAGCCGAACTATATATTAAACTATATATTTGCGATCCCCCACGGGCCCTCGATCTTTTCCTGATTGTTTCTGAAAACATGGAGATCATAGTTAGCGGCATTTCAAACAATCATAAACGGGATTAACGAACACATGTAACGATGCACCGATCATCGCTCTGATCTGTGCCATCACGTTTTCTTCTTCTAGAAATGCTCTCACGATATCCGTACATATGTATGCGTGTGTGTGAATGATTAATTTGGTCCGATCACGATTTCATATTAACGTGCACGTCTATTTAGAGCTCTATGCAACAATCGTCAAATAATATTTGTTATGTGATTAATGTGAGTTAACTATTGTGCGTGCGTGCGTGCGTGCGTGCGTGCAAACGTAAACATAATAATAAATAATTATTATAATATTACTATATATAACTACAAATGTAAAATGCTTTTTATTTCGCGCACTATATCTTTATTATTTTATCACATGTATTAATAATAATCTGAATTAGAGATTAATTTTACAGGAACTTATTGAATCAGAAGAAGTGGATTTATTTTTTTGAGAGATAAATAATTTGTATTTCATTTTCACTCGAAAAGTTTTTAAGATGTGCTATTACTTCTTCACATTTAAATTTTATCTCATTTTCTTTTTTTTTCAGTAATTTTTGAAGCTGTCGAGAACGACATATATATACGAGAACTATTTACATAATTTTGCAATGTTATTTGGCTTTGTGATAGTTATAAAATGTCCAACAATCGTCAATTTATTGACATTAGATCATTTTCAAAACAGTTAAATTATTTGTTGATTTTTCAAAAGCATCGAATGCTTGCTGAAATATCTTTCTATAGCACTTTACTTATTGTCAGTTTGTAATAAAAATGTTTAATTAATGCACATCTTGTTCTATATCATTCATTTCAATGAATAAATACAATGAATAAATACAATTCGATAAAATTACAATGACATAAAAACCGATAAAAATTGTCAGAAGAAGAACAACTTATAACTTTGAATGTCGATACGTGACAAATTTGGTTTAAAAGGGATGCAGTTTAGATGGTAGTTAATAACTAAAAGTGGTCTCTTGATTTATACCTGCGAAATACTTATTCATTCTACAGTTTCTTTTTTACCTGGTTGAGAATCGCGTAAATGGAGTCTGCTAGTACAAAAAAAAACGCAAGAGAAAAGCCCATATATGTTATAAAATCATTTATTTCATATATTTACACAAAAACAATAATAAAAGTTTGCAAAAAATATTGTATGAATGGAGGGATATTTTACTGAGTAAAAAAACCATGTATAAAAAGTAAATCAGGAATGAGTGCACTTTTCGCGTATTGATAATAATAGATTCTTAATCTTAAGATTGATATTATGAAAGCTTATTGAATCTATCAAAAATATATATAGCATATATTTTTAAAAAGTGTTAAAGTGTTATGCTTTTCAGAAGACAAAAATTATGTTTTACTTTCATCTTTTTTAGTTTGTGCTACTGTTTCACATCAAATTCACATTTTATTTATCTTATTTCCTCCGTCTCTTTCAAACAACATTTTTTTCTAAAATTTCTACTATTGAATCAGAAGAATAAGATATGTTTTGTAAGAACATGTCTCCACAATTTTGGAAATAAAGGAACGTAATATAGAAAAAATGCATATAAAATAGATAGGAAAAATGATAATAAATTTTCATTACCATGACAGTACTAAATGTTACATTCATCATTTGCGAATAGAGCAAGCGTAATGTTATACTTATTGATAATAAAATCAGACTATTCAGTCGACAATGACTATCTGATGAACTATCGAGATTGTAGCATAATTAATATAATAAGATTAATTAATAATCGATTTGATGGACAAAGATAATAATTATGGAATATTTCTATTAATTGCGTTTAAAATAATAGGTGAAAAGTTGTCTTAATATGGCCCTATGAACAATGCGGTTACAGAAGAATTACATAATATGAGAATTAAGTAATTAATTTAATTTTATATCACAGATTTTTCTTCATCTGGATTTCCATCAAGTCTTTTCCAATTTCTACTGCGATCTGCTCAATATTCCGCATACACCATTGGTGCATTGATACGAATGACAATAAAGGGTGCCTTTTCGGTGTGTCGAGCTTACGTCAAGTCCATTATTATCGGTTTTGTTGTCGAAACGCGGGCAGGCGTAACTTCCGTTCTGTTAAACATGCATTCGCGACATTTGGATGCACTTGGAATATAGGTGTTATATACATATAGGTGTTACAAAATTTTAATGACATATCCCTTGTGCATACACAGCGAAATGTGGGTTGTATGTTGGAACATGTACCGTAATTTGTAGCGGTGTTGATTGTGTGGTCAGAATTTAAGATTGTCGACATTATGCATATCAAAGAGAGAAATCTATAATAAATAAATTAATGAGTATCAAGAAGCATTATACAAAACATCAAGATCTATTGACTTATAATATTAAATTATAATATTGAATCAATACTAAAATTGTAAAATTTTATGCGTATTTGTTAATAATAAAATAATTTAAAAAATCAGTAAATATTACATATAATAATAACAATTATAATATATTAAGAAATAAATGAAAGTAAAAGGAAATGGTAAGAAATTTATAAAGAAAGTACAAGGATTTACAAACAAATTTACAAAGAAAAAAAATTACAAGAAATGTTTCTAATATTAAACTTTTTATAATTTTTACATATAGTTGTAACTTTCTTCATTAAATATAGGTATAATAGTTGTTCAATGAAAATATTTAACAAACACGCGTGTAATTGTATTGGCATATTTGCAAATCCTGGATAAATACAGGTATTTGTTACTCCAACAAGTGGTCGGATTTTATTGTGTGAGCTTATCTTTATCTCCCTCCCGATTGATTTGAATTAATTCCAGTCAATTTCGATCAGATGCAATCAATGATTTTAACTCTATCGCGAAATCTCGTTTAGTATTAATTAATTTCACGGATTATCAAAGATTATTCTTCAAACATATTCGAGGCTCAACCTATTCAATACCTCGAAAATAAGCAATTGATCAGATAGGTATGAAATGTCGTTATTAAAATTCAAATAATGCAAATATTATATATATTGTTCTTATAATATCTTTACACACGTACATATGCAGTTTATATTTTTGTATCATAAATATTACAAATTATAAAAATCAAAGCCTTAAACGGTCTAATTGAATTTTAAATGCTTGTATGATAAAAATAGTTATCTCACTCTTTAAATTTCTTGAAGTAAAATCTCACTCTGACAGAGAGAGTAGAAATACGACCGTTTTTGGAAAACACTGAAAATATTTGAAAAAGAATGACAATTTTCACTCTCTTTGAGTGAAATTTCACTCCAAAGAAGTGAAATCTCATTTCAAAAAAGAAGTGAGCTTAATAATATTTTTGTATTTTTAAAATAAAAAATTAAAAATCATCTTTTACATTCCTTACTTTATATGGAATTAAAACGACTTTTTATCATGAAAAACTACATCAATTTACGCTTCTTTTTAATTAAATTTAATTAAATAAACTTGAATAAAAGTAATTTAATTTAAAATAATTTAATTTTACAATATGTAAATTTTTTTCTCTTCTTTCTCTCTCTCTCTCTCTCTCTCCCTTCCCCTTCTCTCTTTCTCTTTCTTTCTTGCTTACTTTGTCTTTCTATATTATTTTGTTTCTTAATAAACAAACCATATAATAAAAGCTAGTGTCATATCATATTTTATTACTAATACATCACGGAGGTGTATATTATTTTATTATTCGGGGGTAAATTCGCGAGTCCTTCGACACGTGCGCGAGCGTGGGCGCATGAAAGTACGGCGCCGCGTCGGACCGGTGATTCCTCCTCTCGGACCGGCGCTTCGACGCGCCTTCAGTCGCGTTCCGCGCGTCGTACAAGCGAGTGTGTCTTTACTCGCATTCTGTACGTTGCTGGAGCATTTTTATCCTTTACCAATCCGTTTGTTCGAGCGATATGTGACGAAATGCAAGTTTGAGATCAAAGAAACTGAAAAATAAAATAAAACGCATAAAATTAGCTGCGTAATCATCAGCAGGTATATTGTTTTGCTTCTCAGAATAATATCAAAAACTCAATTTTCAAAAGAAAAAGACATTAATGTTCGGATCCGTTGATTAAGATCATTCGAGAAAATGATCTAATATATATCGCCGGTCCTTCTTTTCATGTATATGTGCTGCAAAACAGACCAAATCAAATAGTGTTTTTTGTATTTAGTGAAGAAACGGATTTTTCCGAGGTATGATCCATTTTCTTATGGACATAGTTGTGATAGATTTCTCATAACTAACATAATTGTCTCAATTTTTCGTGAGCATACATACCTTTGCTAAGATAAATTTAAAGAAAAAAGTATAACTTGTTGCGGAATCGATGTAATATTATTAATGTCCGTGAAAATCCGTGAAATCATTCTTTATCAGTCTTTCATGTGAGAACTCCTTTTCTTCCTCTTAAGGATGAATGCCTCGTTTTCCGCAACTTTAATTTTTTTGTAATTTCAATAAAATTCAAAATTAATTGAAGTTATTTTGTTAACAAAAATTACACAAAGAAACGGAGATAAAAAGTTTAATATAATTAGTTCTTTAATTTACGCATTACATTAACACATTTCTAGATTTCAATGATGAATAAATTAATAAATAATAATTTGTATTAATACACCTATATAGAAGCGTGATAATAAATTTATTTTTTAAATCTAACACTAATTGGATTAAGTATTTGAAAATGTTAATACAAGTTGATAGTAATTAAATTTATTCATTAATAATTTAATTGAAATTCGGAAATTCGTTTATATATTATAGTTTATATCATATATCATAAATTAAAGAGCTAATTACATCGAACTTTATCTTTTCCTTTATTTATTTTTATTTTTTGTTAAAAAATTAATTTTAATTAGTTTTAAATATTAATTTATTTAAATTTACAAATTTAAAAATTAAACTAAACTAAATTAAATTAAATTAAACAAAATAATACCGTTTTCTATTATTTTTGAAATGAGACTGGAGAGTAAGGATACTAGTTACTTCGTTATTCTTCTTGAATTCATTTTACATATATATATATATATATATATATTGTGTGTGTGTGTGTGTGTGTGTGTGTGTGTGTGTGTATGTATATAAAGAGAGATTCAACGACGAGGATCGCGTCGCAGCGTGGCAGTGCGGTGAGAGAGGCGCGAGAGACGAGAGGGATCACGAGAGGGATTTAAAAGGGGGCCAGGAGAGGGGCGAAAGGCGGCCACGACGTACGTACTCTGTAACAGAAGAAGAACGTGTGCCAGCCCGCTGTCGTAGCGCGTGGTATTTTACGCAACGTCGAGTGTGATATAACGGCGAACTATAGAGCTTCGCCCTTTCCCTCCCCCTCTCGTCCCGTCTTCTCTTTCTCTCCCCTCCTCCTCCCGCTTCACTACGTTCATACGCGTGAGACGTACGCGCGACGTGCGTCGAAACGTGAAGGCGCGCTAAAAACGCTCGGCCGTATGGTATTAATGTATATGCGACGAAACGAGGACGTCAAGTCATTCGCACGTTTGAATCGTTAACGGTAAACATTGACCGACACGCACCCCTTATCGTTCTCCTTACGTCAAAATCGATTTGTTTTCGTTTTGCAAGCGAACGACTGTATAGCTCAGGAAGCGGTTCGCGTCACAAGAAGATGACGTCGTCGATTACGTATGAGGTAACTAATAACGTTCAGTTCGAACGGAAGATAACATGGTATGTGGATGAATCCGACGATTTGAGGAAGAACGCGTTCGTCGCGCATATATATACATTGATCGCGAAACGTACACCACGCGCTCACTTTTCACGACACGTGTTGCTATGGATAAAGTTTCAAATGTGTGTGACTAATAACAATGACAAAGTTTTGCATACGTTATATATACGCTCGACGATCCCTTCGACGGCTTGCATAGATCGGATACGATTGTGGTACTCGATGCTACTGTAAAAAAGAAAAAGAAAGAAAGAAGAAAGAACATCGATACTCCGATATTCCCGGCGCCGCATCAACGTGTCCCATTCGTTCATAAAGTTCTCAATTCCCAGGCCTCGCTCGATGGGGCATCGTGCCGGTAATCTCCGCTCGATACGACCGCCCGAGTAGCCGCTTTGCATTTTGCGGCATCTACCGCGTGCCATTTCGCCCCGACAATGAATCGGCTATAATAGCGGTTACGCTCGGAGCTCCGAGCGTGGCGATCTATCCGAGCCGCGCATGGCGAGGTTGGTTCTATATACTCTCTATAGTGCAGGCGCGCTCGCGCGAGACTCATGGCAATGGGTGTGGGTCGCGTTTACCCGGTTTCGCTGGACCCGGCCGAACCCAATGACCTAAATGATACGGCGAAGCGGGTCGCAGCCTAGATTCCGCTGCGGGGGCCGGCCTTTTGCCGTCGCCGCCGTCGCCGCCGTCGCCGACAATGAGCAAACGTAGCGTATCTCGCGCAGCGCCGCCCGCCGCAGCCTAGATTTTCACTTTCGCGCGGGAGTTGACACTCTCGTCTCGCGATAACGAAGTGTATCGAGAGAGGGACCGGCGTGCGGATAAACCGAGACCGCGGCATGGCACATAGATCGCTGGCAAGTTAAGGAACTGGTTCCGCCGGCTGACGAGAGATAACAGGTATATCGCTCCCGCTCGCACACAGTTTGTTGTTGCCACACCGCCAAGTCTGTGTACCGCGGTGATACTGGAGAAAAAAATACACAATCGTCACGTGGAGTCGCGTATGTGCGCGACCCTATGTAGAACAATGTATGCGGTCATTCCTCGAAAACGTGGCGTATCCGCGCCTAGTATTATTCATTCGACAGCTGCGTCGTTATCTCATTTTAGTAGAACACATATCTTCATTAGTTCATTTTTTCGTTAATTCAAAGACAATAAGAAAATCAAATATCAGTTTAATGTCATATCGACCGAATTCATAACGAAAAAAATGATATAAATTCGGTTAATAATTAGACGTCAAATTGATATTATTTTAACTTTCTTTTTAGGTAATCTTTTTTTACGAAAGTATGTTTGTTGTTTTTTCATTCTATATCACCGAACTGTTACAAAGAAAAGAAATGAAAAAATGTCTCCATTCACACGCATATGGTAACGCACATGCAACGTTGAAGGGGCGTCACTCGTAACTCACATAGATACATCCGGTGCATCCGGTAGCTTAGAGGATGAAATGCGCCCGTATAATTGGCACAGCGATTACAAACACCGTCGACAACAGCATGATCGAGCCGTTGCGTCACTGCGAGACCAATAAAGTGGCGCGATACAAACGAGGCTCTCGGTAGCCCAGATTTTCACTTTCGCGCGCGCGGGTGAATGTTGACACCCTCGGCGTCCTTCGATAGATATAGAACCGCATCGAGCTGCATTCACCCAGAAACTCGTCCAGAAGCATGCCGCGCGATGCGGGAGAGAAACGTAATAATTACGTCGGCGATAAATGTTTCTTAATGTCGCGAATGTCATACGCGTGTCGTTCGCCCTGTGATTAAAAGCACCGCCAATAATTGTTCGACTATTATGTTATTATGCGGGGGTAATAAATTACTCCTGATAATTTTGCGATATACTGTAATGTTACTTTTTGTAAACGCGAGTGGGACAAAACGGTCCGCCTCCATCGAGGACGGTCTTCGATAGCAATCGTCCTCCTCATTAATTTCGTAATCGTCGCGGTTGACAACGTGAAAGAGAGAGAGAGAGAGAGAGAGAGAGAGAGAGAGAGAGAAGAGAGAGAAAGTAAAATAAAAAAAGTACGTACGTACGGTTACTTACTCTAGAGTATTATCGCGAGTCGACTTACTTTTCCTTTAGTTTTAACAAGAAGAC
>NW_012130104.1:2602890-2629504 GCF_000143395.1 Atta cephalotes | reverse complement strand
ATATATATATATTTAAAAATATATATACTTTACCTCTGCATGAGCTGAGTCATCTTTCAAGTGCCGTAATTCACTTAATAATACTTCTATAGTATTAAGCGGTAACCAAACAGGTGGCGCGGTAGCTACTAATGGTGTTTCAAGACCAAAATGTTCTTTACCGCTACCTAATACCGCGTTAATGTAATCTACCGCTAAGTCGCTGGCTTCCACTAATCGACCAGTATTTAGCATGAGACGGAGAAGCTCTGACGCATTTCGCTTCTATAATATTTTAATGTAAATAAAATATTTTATCAACATAGAAATATTATGACTACAATCAGCGTGCATACTACAGGCATATGAGAGAAGTCATCACGCTTGGCCATGAGTAATAGGACTAAAGAAGAGGAGGAGAAGGAGGAGAAATACAAATACTATAAATTTGATCAAGTACTTACTTTATAAGATATTAATAACCATTGTGGTAGAAAAACTCCATCTTGCAATAATTTTTGTGCAACGGCCTTATGTAATTCGCAATTATCACTTTTTTCGTGCTTCAATGTGAAGTACTCTAACAATCTCCAAGCAGTATTTGTAATGGTTGTATTAGATATTCCAATATCTAAAGAATAATTATTGTTACATATGTATATATCTCTTGAAAAAAATATCGTTCTGCAGTGCTAGTTTGCAAAATTATAATACAATTATGCATACCGAATATATCATTTTGTATTAGCCAATCCCAGGCGTTTGGATCCTCGCGTTGACTCAATTTGATGCATTGAGAGGTCAAACTTTTGAGTACAGAGGCTTTACTAATTTTAAATACATCGCATAAATGTAACGCTGTTGCGTATAAGCCAATGCTACATAAAGTGACGATAAGTTCGGAAAGTTCTGAAATATATGAATATATATATAAAATTTCGGTCGATTTCTTCAAAAGACAAATTACACAGTTAAGAGACATTTACCAGTATGTGCAACTATATGCAATTCTGAATTTATTTTCGATATTTTTAATCTTGCATCTACTATATAATACTCCTTTTTGATATCATCCAGTTCGAGTACTTCGACTTGTTTTTTTATCTTATAATGCAAAACCTCTTTACCATCAATATCTCTTTTCTTTTGTAGATTCGACGAGTTCATTTCGCTAGAGATATTCTGATCAATTACAGGCCTTACGATCCACCTGTACTTTTCACTTACATGATGTAAAGCATTAATGCACGCTAGTAGACATTGTGCTTGCTTCGCTATAATTGGTGCAGAGTGAGGTTCTTGACTCAAACGCATAGCTTGTTCGTACATTATAGATGCGGCTGTAAAAATATAATAAAAGTTTATAGCTGATAATATGTGTATATATATATATGCTCAGTAACAGAACAAGAAACTTACCTTTCCGCATGTTTTGCTTATTGATATGGAAACTATATAAAAAATTATAATAATTGTTTTCCATAAGATCAACGCTTCTGGCTCTGCCTTCTACTATTCTCTCGAGATCCTCGTACATATCGATATAAGGAAAAGAAATTAAATCTATCAACAATTTTTTTTCGAACAACGTAACAACTAATTGCCGTAAGCAATCCACTCTGCGTACAGGATCTGGATTCGCGTTCAAGCAATGATAAGCTTCCGCGTGATGACCTAGACTTAAATGTTGTGCGAATATTATGGAATGAAGTGTCGGCAAATTCGGATCATCTGCGTCCGCATTTGTTATGGCCGTTTCAGCGATCTCTATGATACAGTCGGACGCATTGTGCTCCTCAAATAATTTGATAACTT
This sequence comes from Atta cephalotes, assembly GCF_000143395.1. Taxonomy (NCBI): domain Eukaryota; kingdom Metazoa; phylum Arthropoda; class Insecta; order Hymenoptera; family Formicidae; genus Atta; species Atta cephalotes. Next base: position 2,627,710 of record NW_012130104.1, on the reverse strand, counting down.
TCAGATAATAATAAACCAAATCCCTATTTCTCGATGTCACGTTAGAATTGAGTAAGGCATCTACTAAAAACGGATCAGTCAATATCCCGTCGGAAGCACGAAGAAAATGATCGCATGCCTTTTGCATCTCTCCCATTTCTAATAAGGCAACTGCTAATATAAATTTCCTCGAAGCGCTATTCCACTCGCACCATGTATTCAGAAGTCTCACATATTCTTGAACAAGCAGGAATTGGCAACTGGAGAGTAGCCATTCAGGGAAGATAAAATTTCCAGATATCGGCCATCTAATTGCATCGTTCAAGAAAATATATAGAAACAAACATAAATCTTGAATTATTTGAACTTGACATAAAAAAATCGTTGATCCAAAAATTATGTCTATCAAAAATTGAAACTGTTATTAAAGGATACATAAGTTGCGCGATAAGCGTCACATGCGTTAGCATACTGTAGTGCCAAGGTATCAGAGTTGTTGGGTCCATGTTCGCTTGAGCCATCAAAATATGAGCGTGTTTCGCACCGCTGCTATGAATAAACAATTCTAACAGTGAGAGAGATCGATGTTGCCTCTGTCCAACATTAATTCGCGAATCAGCGAGTTTAAGAGTTGAAAGACGTTGAGAACTGGATTCGCTGAAATTTTGTAATCTTCTTTAACATGATCTTGATGTTGCTGTTCAAATCACCTGGCCAGAAATAAATTTATATTTATTATAATATAAAATGATAAGACTTACAGTAATGATTGTGAAGGTGTGTACAATGCTGTCGATTCGCATAGCCATGTAACGACATAGTAAGCTTGAGTAAGTACAACGGTTCTCGGTGCTAACGATGATCTTATAGTATGTAAAGATCTCGAATTAAATATCTCAGGACGAAGTAGTATGAGTTGTTGCAGTATCAACAAATCCCTGCAAATGGAAAATCTCAGAAGCGCTATTTGTGTTATGGTTTCCGCTATCGTGGCAATTCCTAGCTGACTGCCAAATAAATGATTGACATTTAACAAAAGTTTCGAAGTATCATGGTCATCTTCAAATTGCAATTTATTTGGCTGCCCAAGATCATATGTTAAAGCTTCCAACAACATGGCCATAGCTCCTGATATATCTTTAACATGACTCAGTTTATGACAGAGTTCTGATTGGAAGTCAAAATCCGACAGCTATTTGTAACAGTATATATATATATATATTACATAAGAGTACATTGCATAAAGAAAAATAGAGTAAAAATTAATTAAAATACTCACTGGATCGTCAGGTTCTAACAGTTTTGATAGCAAATCATCAATTATGATATCTGGACTTCTTAAATGATACAATTCTCTCTCGATTTCCGTTTTAGTTTCTTCAGATAACTGTTCTCCTAACAAGATTAACGCGGACATTAATGTGATTAGATCTTGACATGTGTCTTCATCTTGCGATAGAATGGGCGTTGTCTTGAATCGAGAAATATAGGATTTATTGTTGCAAAGCACCAGATGTTCTAAAGCTTCCATAGGTCTCAAAAATGAGAACGAGGACTTCTTCAATAACACAACGCCGTAAACGCTCGGTAATAGAAGTAGACCTACAGGACGAGTACCATTGGCGTGATATTGGACGACGCATGAATAGAATTTCGACCAACATCGATTAGCGATTTCGAGATAATCTTCATCCATAATCACGTAATCCATCACTTCTGCCTGCATTTCAGCCTCTACAGCCATACATACTCTTTCTTTTAAAACGGCTGGTGAAAAAGTCATATCTGCTACAACATTGGATCTCCTGTAGATGCTGAGAGCTTTTGTGATGTCTGCTAACGAAAACATTCCAGGATGAAAAATGTAATTAATGTATGCCTCTCTTGGATCTAGTCCAGGTTCATCAGTTGCAATATAATCACTGTCACGCGCTGGTTCTAAAATTGCAGTTTCCCATTCTGGTTTAATGCGATGCGTTAACGGTAATTGTGCATGCGTCACTGCCATCGCATCCATGTCCGCAGTTCTCCACACTGCCCACAATCTAGTTGGCGTAAATGCAAAATCTACCAAATGTTGCTGTGTACAAATAATACAAATTCGTTACGCTTTTATCACAGTAAAATATATAGAAAGAAAAGCATTAATAAAGTACTTACGTCTGGCGCATATAATGTACATAATCTAATAAATTTGAACATGCCGTTGTCCTGCACAGGCTTCAGAATGCTGAATTCACATCCCGTGCCAAATTTTAAGAAAGTTCCAAGATACAATTCGTCATCGTTGCCCAGCACTTTCCGTAAGACATGACCTTGTGCACCTTGAGATACAACACGATTCTCAGTAGCTGCATCTGTTACAGCTACGCATTGTGTCTTGTTACAAGACCATACACGTAGATTGCCCTCTCGACATAATGCAAATAGATATGTATCGCTATCGTAACTATGTATAACAAGAGACATAGCCACGTAAGCTTCGGTATTACGACCTCTAAAGGCAGTGGCTATGCCACTTAAAAATTTGGGCATTATCGAATCTTGTTTCAGTTCACTGGTGTGCACGAGACCTGTAAGTGCATCGAGCCTCAAGAGTAATATAGTGGCTGAACTGTATGCAAGAGCAAACAGTGCCTCTTCCTGTGGCAACGTAAGCCATGACGCTGCTGCATGAGGCACTGGGGAGTCTGAAAAAAAATTGTTAAGTGAATGCCTGGTAAATATATTTATTTAGCAGTGACAAAATTGAATTTATTACTGCCGTATTATGCTATAGGATGCTTTCCAGTAAGAGATACAGTGTAACACAATGAATCATTACATCCTTGTTTAAACAAAGATGAAATGACTACTGTATCATTATATCTCTTGTTAAAAAATATTAATAATCTGCATGCTTACTTGTGGCTCCAGCGTTAGAAATAATATGAAATGTATGAGGATCTCTGGCATTTTGTACAGAAGCTTCGCTAAATATAGATTGTACACTGAGATCAGTATATGTTCCCAATAGATTTTCCTTGAAAAAAGTAAATATTAACAAAATAATTTTTTATAACAAGATATACAATTTTTTATAAAAACAAGTAATAAAATTCAGACATACTTGATTATGAATTTTATCCGGGTGAGAAAAGAAAAGCTTGTGGACACTGGAAACAGTGACAATCAAGATAATGACAGAATTGACTGTCTCATGAATAGAAATTCCATCTAGAATTGGAGTGTCTGTAAATTTGTATCTCACTCGACAGTTGGCAAGATTAATGTCCAAACTATGTTCCACTAATTCAAGTACATCATGGCAAATGCGCCAATAAATAAAGCGATTACGAGTGAAATACTTTGAAGAATCTTTGTATGAGTAGCCACCTGCTCTCTCTGGTACTTTTATATCTTGCAATGTACTTTGGCTTCCGCCTATAAAAATAAGATTCTTTTTAGCTATTTCTCTTCTTAATAACAATAATATCAACCATAATAATAATAATGCAATTAATTTTTATCATATATTATACAATTTCTTATAAAATTTCTTATAAAATTTTATATAATAATAATTAATATAACAGTTAATAAATGTGCAATTTTAAAATTATGTAATTTTATCAAAACGCAGTAAATTGATATACATGTTTGACGTATGTATAAATTTAGAGTCAGTCACGTGTACCACTTGATTTATAGCATCCAAAATCAATTTACATAAGAATGGGCAATAAATGAGAGGTTAGACGATACAAAAATGATACTTCAACTTGCAAATGTTACACAATACATTATTCCGCGAGCGTTGTGCTTGCACGTCGCCACGGATAGTTCCTCAAAGCATTTTTATGTGACGTTGTGAGTGAAATTTTGGTTTGCCGGGCGAACTCCGGCTAGAGGAGGTTAGAACACGGTTACCTGTGTTCAGAGTGATCTCTTTCCATTTCTCTGGTAGAGCTTGATCCGGCACGACTTCACGATATCCCAGCGGGAACTCTATCATGTTCCGATGCTTTGCAGAGAGACACTAAAACGAGTTTATCACTTTACATTACAGAAAAAACCGCCGACTTGAGCGGTTATCGAACGGTTTTTGGCGCTCGCCTCGTGTTTCAACTTATGTCATCGACGAAAAATACTATTAAAGGCGATCTCACAAATATGATTGAAAAATATCGTTTGCGCCCTCTCGACCATCATGTAAAGTATGAATATAAAATAAGAATGTAAGGTATTGTATCTATAATCGGTTCTTATTTTAAGACTGTCTTAATTAAATAATGTCTTAAGATGTTAATATAGTTCTTTGATTAATGATATCTTAAGATTATTTTTAAGATAGTTTTAAAGATAAAAATTGATTATGAATCTGATCTTTTGTATTTCCTCTTTCATAATAAATAAATTAATTAAACACCAATTTTTATTTAGTTATCTCAAAGTGTATAAAATCATTGGAAAAAAAAAATTAATATTCAAACTCAAATTTACATGACCGATCGAGTAGTAATCATGAATTTTCGTTTCAAAAATTTGTCTACTTTTCCAGATGGCGTAGAAATACGGCAGCTTAACTTTCGCCATTTTCGGAGTATTTCGAATTCAAAGCAATCCGTGATCATAACGTCTATCGCAATCTATCATATGGTGGAATTAATCAATTAGTCTGAAATGGTCTGAAACTGAAATGTTAAATGATTGCCAAGTGATAGTGGATGCTCGAGACACTCGACATGGCACACCATTTGATATATACGAACTATGTGATTGTTGGATGGAGCAATAAATGAACCTGAATGAAATAGTATTATTATTATGATTCTCTAGCCAGGATTCATTGCAGTCAGGATTCTTGTGTATACTCGTGCAAGATGTAACAATGTCTTAAAAGTCATCGTTAACGGAATTACTGATTTTTCGCAGCGACAGCATTATTAGGCTTCTACAAAAGATGAATAAAAAGGTGGTCACGGCGTTTTACTTGACGCTAAATATAGCCTTCTCAATTATAATTGTGCTTCTCAACAAATGGCTCTACATTCATACCCGCTTTCCGAATATCACGTTATCCATGATACATTTCTTTATGACATTCATCGGCTTGATAATCTGTGAAAAGCTAGATGTCTTTTGTGTCAAAAGTATTGACATCAAGGAAATGGTGTTCATTGCCATGACATTTTGCGGATTTGTCGTTTTAACGAATCTGAGTTTGGCTCACAATACAGTCGGGACTTATCAGGTGGCAAAAATGCTAACGACACCCTGCGTGATAGTAATGCAGATGATATTTTATAGAAAGCGTTTTGGTATACTTGTTAAGCTGACCCTGATACCGATTACACTGGGAGTCATAGTCAATTTTTATTATGACATACAATTCAACGTTATTGGAACCATCTATGCAACGCTGGGAGTATTTGTAACGTCTCTATATCAAGTTGTATGTCCTATTGTTATTTCTTATTTTTGATAAATAAGAAAGTCAGAATTTATGTATTATATATAAATTCTAGATACATATAGTACTGATTATTTTTTTATTGCTTCTTACAGATGATAAACAGAAAGCAGAAAGAGTTTCAGATGGATCCAATGCAATTGTTATTCTATCAAGCACCATTATCTGCTGTTATGCTGTTAATTGTTGTCCCGATTTTGGAGCCTGTTGGACAGACATTCACACACAAGTGGTCATTGTTGGACATGGTATGTTTCTGAAACAATAGCAGATAGATCTGAGAAGCTTTTGAGATCACAAAATTAAGTGATCATATTGTACTTTATTTATAGATCATGGTGATACTATCAGGTGTAGTTGCTTTCTTTGTGAATTTAACGTCTTACTGGATCATAGGAAAGACCTCGCCTTTAACGTATCCTTACATTAATATTACGAGATATACAAATTTGCACATAATACAAGATGTTCTTTAACAAGATGTTCAGATATAATATGGTTGGACATTCCAAATTCTGTCTTCTGCTGCTGGGAGGCTCGTTACTTTTCCATGAAATATTAGCGATAAATCAAGTCATAGGTATAACTCTAACGTTAGTGGGAATTATATTATACGCTCACGTCAAAGTAAGTCCAGCTTTTGTACATCTCGTCATCTTCATACTTTGTATTCAATAGAACATTCCCTTCTAGATGAAAGACAACCAGACGATAATACCAGAGTTTGAAGATGGAGAAACAAAACCTCTATATAAAGTATGATTCTATTTTAGGCTAAGATAGAATCAAAAGAATTGAAAAAAGAAAAACAAATCGTAGTACTTAATGATGTATAAATTTTGTAAGTCACTGAAATGTACACTGCAATAAACATTTATTTATTATTTCTGAACTTGTTTAAATGATTCCTCACTGACAAAATGAGTTATATGATGATCTTGAAGATTGATTATTGTATAACTTAAATGTATATATAAATCAAATGAATATAAAAAATACTTATAGAAGCAGCACTAGAAGATTGTTATGTATACATAAATTTATTTTCATAGAAAAAAGTAAGCTTTATTGACTATATTTCTTTACAATCCTGTATAATAATTCTTATTGATTTTGATTATATTTCATATTTTATGCAATTATAGATATACAAAGTAAATTTATGTACACACATAATCTACTAGTGTTCTTATAAGTATTTTTTATTTTTTTAATTTACTTTTTCAATCTAAAAATTCACATTAATTTTGTAATAATATATATATGTAATAATATATAATATATAATTATACGTAATTAAAATATATAATTATATATCTTAATAATAATTAATATAATTATATATATTTATTATATTAATTTACATTATAATAATTACAATTAAATATAATTGAACCTTCAGCAGAAATAAGATTAAAGTTCAAATGTTCAAATGTCAATAAATTGTAATTGTTTTATTTTTATATTTTTTTTATTTTCTGCTGAAATAGATTAAGAGATCGTTATACAATTAAAATTAATATCAAATTCGAGTAAAAAATTAAATCGACGCGACAGCGTGAGTACAATGCATAATGAAAATTTAACGGAAAAAAAATTTACGAGAAAATAGTATCTCAAAGCAAAATGGGTCGACGTCACACCTTGGGCTGAGATAGTTGAACTTGTATTGAAATCAGCGGCAACTTCAAATTAAGATTACGATTTATCGTTAGCTTTTTCCCAGGTGTACCGGACCCAACGGATGCTTTCCTAGAATGCCTTTATATATGAAATCAGTCCGTCCGTGGCACTCTCGAGAAATTGTCGTCTCATGAGACATCTAGCCATTGAAAAATGTATCAATTGCTAGACGCGGACTTTTCGACAAGCAGCTTGCAATCTATTTCCTACAGACGTAACTATTTTTTCTCAATCAACATTTCAGAAGATATATCTCTTATTTTTTAATTTATCTTCTAATTTTATCGCAAATGATGAAATATATCTGCACAGTATCGCCATATGAATAGATCAATAAACGAGCTTGAGCTTCGAAAAGTGGCACGCAAGCTGCGCACGTTCAATTTTTGCTAATAGCGTTGCTGTAATAACGCAGCTGGTAGAGAGGGGGGTTACTCCGTTACTGATCAAACAAACTCTAGCAACGTGCTCATCCGGCCGGTTTGCACTTTACGTTAGTCTATTTTTGCAAAAGGGTAACAACGATGAAGATTGAGGAGGTAAAGAGCACCGCCAAGACCCAGAGGATTTCAGCCCACACACATATTAAAGGACTTGGACTCGATGAGAATGGCTCTGCCATCCAGAGCGCGGCCGGTCTCGTCGGTCAAGAAATGGCGCGTGAGGTTAGCATCTTCTTGAGAGCAGCGGCAACTGCGTTGTTTTCCAGTAAATGCACGACATATCACGTGTCATGCGATACTAGAAGATAGATTAGAATAATGGAAACTTTTAAAGAATATCATCAAAGAGAAAGCATTATGATTTTCTTGTCTTGCTAGAAAATTCATAATATTTCTCTTTATCACCAAAAAAATATATCATGATTCTGTTTCTAATTTAGCTATTTATGTGTTATTTGTGTGTATAATTTAATTTTAGTTTAATTTGTTCCCGAAATGGGTTACAATTTAGTTTCTTTAGTCATATAAAAACTCAAACAATCAATCTCATAAATTAAGACATAGCATCACAGTAGAAAAAAACCATGTATGTGAAAATCATAAAAATTTTGTAACTTGCATCATGTGTCAGATGACATTCAAATTTCAAGAGTTTCAAGTCAACCGTTTTTTCATTTAGTTTTTTATTTTTATTGTACGTTAATGATTTGATGGATGATGACAAGCATAAGCTCAATGTTGCTCTTACAGGCAGCAGGTATCGTCGTTGACATGATAAAATCAAAGAGAATGGCAGGACGTGCAGTGTTATTGGCTGGTCCACCAGGTACAGGCAAGACTGCAATAGCACTTGCCATTGCTCAAGAACTTGGTAACAAAGTACCTTTCTGTCCTATGGTGGGCTCAGAAGTTTACAGTTCAGAGATTAAGAAAACAGAAGTCCTCATGGAGAATTTTAGGAGGGCCATTGGCTTAAGGATTAAAGAAACTAAAGAGGTATATGAAGGTGAAGTGACTGAGTTGTCACCTGTTGAAACAGAAAATCCTATGGGTGGCTATGGTAAAACTGTATCTCATGTAGTCCTCGGATTGAAAACTTCTAAAGGCACAAAACAATTAAAACTGGACCCTTCGATATATGAATCTTTACAAAAAGAGAAAGTCGAAGCTGGCGATGTAATTTATATTGAAGCTAATAGCGGGGCGGTAAAGAGGCAAGGTCGAAGTGATAATTTTGCCACAGAATTCGATCTGGAAGCGGAGGAATATGTTCCTTTACCGAAAGGCGATGTACATAAAAAGAAGGAAGTTATTCAAGATGTAACGTTGCATGATTTGGATGTAGCTAATGCCAAGCCACAAGGAGGACAGGATATAATGTCAATGATGGGACAATTGATGAAGCCTAAGAAAACTGAAATTACAGGTAAAAGAGAAAATTAGCGGTACATTATTTATACAGGATAATTCGTAATATCAATTTTCAACAAAAGAAAACTAAAACTTAAAGTGAGAAAAAATGTACAAGTTGTTTATTGAGTTATAAATGAAAAATAACGCTTTTACTATATTTTGTTAAGTAACGGAATGGAAACAGGCACATTAGTATTTCAATAATGTTATTTATAATTTATACTTTTCTTAATTCTAAATTCAGTCATATTAAAGATATGTTCAATTATAATTAGAAATATATCTAATCAGGTCAAAATTATTTCAGATAAGTTGCGGAAAGAGATAAACAAGGTAGTAAACAAATATATCGACCAAGGCATCGCTGAATTAGTACCAGGAGTATTGTTCATAGATGAAGTTCACATGCTAGATATAGAGACGTTTACTTATCTACATCGCGCATTGGAAAGCGCTATAGCGCCGATCGTTATTTTTGCTACGAATCGTGGCCGCTGCGAGATCAGAGGAACTGAAGATATTATCTCTCCACACGGCATACCTCTCGACCTGTTGGACCGTCTTCTGATTATAAGAACTCTTCCATATTCTAGACAAGAAATCGAACAAATAGTAAAACTAAGAGCTGTTACGGAAGGACTGCAAATTGATGATGAGGCTCTATCCAGTCTCGGCGAACTCGGCACAAAAACTACTCTCAGATATGTAGTTCAACTTTTAACACCCGCAGCTTTAGCGGCGAAAGTCAATGAAAGAACTAGTATCAAAAAGGAGGACATTGAGGAAGTTAATGCGCTTTTCTTGGATGCTAAATCGTCCGCTAAGATACTCTCGCAAAATCAAGATAAATTTATGAAATAAAACTTAATTTTATGATAGATATAATATATTGATAATTATTTTCCTTAAATCCGTTTATTAAACAGTAATTTAATTATTAGATTTTTGTCAATTTTATTTTAACTTAACTTACTCAACTCTTTGACAGTTATTTCTTTAATTAGAATTAATAAAAATCATGTTTTTAAAAAATGTATATACAGTGATATTAAAAATTACATTACCATTATATTAGGGAAATAGTTTTATATATATTAGAATACATGTTTTTTTCACATAGAATTGAATTATTTTAATATGAATGTTACATCAACATTTCATAAATAAAAATTTTTCATGAAACAAACAATATGTTATGTATCTTTTATTGTAATTTTTTAATATACTTTGAATTTTGAACTAAATTAATGAGTTTATAATTAATAAAATCAATAAAGAATAAGTCTTGAGAGTCGATGCTGGATGTTATTGCAATTACATTTTATTGTATATAATAATTGAAGTAGACATTTCGATCTTTTTTTGGTTTGGATCCTCTTCAGTAAATACATTAATGATAAGACTAAAATACATACAACAATTAAATACAAAATACAAAATTGAATTAGATTGTGTGAACTTACATATTTGTTCGTCGTAATTTGAATTGTGAATAATGTGTATCTGAATAAGTCAATTCGCATCCATATGTCAATGTCCATTAAATTATCAAGTTTACTAAGTTTACTAAATATTATTAAATATTAATATATTATGCGATTGTTGACAATTCACTTATCATGGATCTAATGAGAACATTCGTCACACAATAACACAACTAGAGCTTCAAAAAGCTGAAAGAAGGAAAAGAACTTGAGAATAAAAATTGATGCTCCCCCTTTTTTGATGAAGATGTAGTTGTATTTTTGTGTGACAAATGTTCTCATAAGATCCATGACAAGCGAATAGTCAATATCGCATAATATGCCTAAATACTCAAACAGCCATTTAAATAATTATATTCGGTTTTAATTTTAATCTTATTTTTTAAATTTTATTATTGACTCAATGATTATTTAGTAATTATGATTATTTAGTAGTTAACTTGGTAATTTAATCGACATTGACATATGGATGCGAATTGATTTATCCAGATACACATTCATAGTTCAAATTACGACAAACAAATATGTAAGTTCATACAATCTAATATTCAATTTTGTATTTAACGGTAATTATTATATACATTTTAGTCTTATCATTAATATATTTACTGAAGAGAATCCAAACCAAGGATCGAAATGTCTACTTCAATTATTATATACAATAAAACATAATTGCAATAACATTCAGCATCAGCTCTCAAGGCTTTTTATTCCTTATTGATTTAATTTGTTAGAGCCTATAAAATTTCTATAGTTTAATAAGATAAAAAGTAGTAAAATATAAGTATAAGAGATATTTTGTGTTATACATCTCTTGTATATTGCACAATATTTACGTAATAAAAATAAAAATAATGTTTGTTTATGCTTCGTAAGCTACCGTTTCATTAGATGTCCTAGATCAAACATTAAACTTCTTAATCACAAGATATTAACGACGAAAATAATTTCTCAATATATTGTTAGATGTTGAACGACTCAGGGTTCAAAAGCTGAAGAGTTCAAGCTAATCAGAAGTTGTGACATCATTGTGCGATATCTACACCCTGAGTATAAAATCTCCGTCAATTTTAATATTCGTTAGTTTTAAGTTCCTCGAATGACCGTACTGTTAAATATCGAGCATTTCAATTCGCATTCAATTTGTTCCTAATACATTTCTGTATGTATTTCTTAAAAGTTAAGATGCAGTACACTTTAAAAATAACAAAGTGCTCTAAGTTTTTAAATAAATATAATATTGTGGCTCAACATAAGCGTAGTTTGCAACTGAGTTTGCAAAGACAAAATATGAAGAAATTGCTTCTACAAAAGGAAGAATTTCAAGCGAGACACATTGGACCTAGAGAACACGAACAGATAGAGATGTTACGACTAATTGGATTTAAGGTAATTTGCTTCTGAAAATCATTTATACGATGAAAATACTTGTATCTCAACTGGATTAACTTTCGTTCGCGATGCAATATTGCAGAGTCTTGATGAATTAACGGAAACCGCAGTACCAGCTAAAATTCTTCACAAGGGAGATTTAAATCTTGAAGAGCCAGTTAGTGAGTAATTTTCTCAGTTAACATACATAATACTTAGATTTTATCAACACGTGGTTGTGTTAATTTGGAGTAAATTGTTAGGCTTTTGTTCCATTGTCTGTGAAATTACACAGGTTTCTTTCTATATATATAAATAGCATATATAAATAGCGTATATATAAATAGCAAAAATATATATTTTTTTGTTATAAAATACATAATAACTACGATGTTCATTCCATGAAAACGTGACAAGTCACGAGACTTATATGATTCGACTTGCTTTAATACTGATAACCCTTTACGCAAATCATTATCTCAGGTCACAGTTCAATCTCGTGCGTCTACTTTGTTCTCACGTGTTATTCTTCTCAAATAGACTTAATCGTACAACACTACATAGATTTCTATATATAATTTCTTTTCCCGATATCGTGTGCTACTAAATATACTGCATATTTTCTTCTTTTCGCATTTTCGTTTCAATAATATTACATCAAATATATATAATAATTAGAATTTTCCTTTTTCGTTTTTTTGTACGTGAAGTGAATAAAATTCCATTCTATATATAATTAAAAATTTAAATGGTATAAAGTAAAATAAAAATTAATACAAATAATTTTTTCAGCTGAGTACGATTTAATAAAGAGGATCACAAAAATTTCGGAAATGAATGACGTATGGCGTTCTTACATAGGCATGGGGTACCATAATTGTTGTGTACCACATACGATTATGCGTAACATTTTTGAAAATCCTGGATGGTAAATCATGTGCTAAAAAATATTAAGAAATATAAGAGATCATATAAAAACAATTTCATTGTATTTCGCCACAGGACGACGCAATATACTCCTTATCAGCCAGAGATTTCACAAGGACGGCTCGAAGGCTTACTGAATTACCAAACCATGATATGTGATTTTACGGGGATGGATGTGGCGAATGCTTCCCTCTTAGATGAAGGGACAGCGGCAGCGGAGGCTTTGGCACTTGCACATAGATATAATAAGAGAAAAAAATTGTTTGTTTCCGACAGAGTACATCCTCAGACAATTAGTGTTATCGCAACACGCGCCGCTTCCTTAAGTTTGCCCTTAGTAATTGGTGATGTATTTAAAGTAGAAACCAGCGGAAAAGATATTGCTGGTATTCTTGTACAGTATCCTGATACAAATGGCTGCATCCACGATTTTGAAGATGTTGTTAAAAGGGCGCATATTAATGGGGTATGTTGTTAAAAATTATTATATATATATATATATAAATGACATCTTAAAATAATATAATAATGTATTTTCTTACAGACACTCGTCTGCGCTGCTACCGACTTACTAGCGTTAGCTGTGCTTCAACCGCCGAGTGATTTCGATGTTGACATATGCGTGGGTACGAGCCAACGTTTTGGGATTCCTCTTGGATATGGTGGACCTCACGCTGGGTTCTTTGCGTGCCGACAGCAATTGGTGCGCTTAATGCCTGGCAGAATGATAGGTGTTACGAGAGATTCCAATGGAGAGGATGCTTATCGTTTAGCCCTTCAAACGCGCGAGCAACACATCAGAAGAGATAAAGCCACCAGCAATATTTGTACCGCACAAGCGTTACTCGCTAACATGTCCGCAATGTATGCGGTATACCATGGACCTCAGGGAATACGAGACATTGCAAGTAGAGTGCATAATTTGACGCTAGCTTTGGCGAAAGGTTTGGAGGTGGCTGGAAACGCAATAAATAACATATACTTCTTCGATACCATTACAGTATCGCCAAAGATTTCTGTACAGGTGATAAAGGAAAATGCGAATAAGGCTAAAATAAACTTGAGGTATTTCCTAAATAGACAGCAATAGTTTACGATGTTATTAATAAAATTACGAACGAAAATTTACAGATATTTTAACAATGATACGATTGGAATATCTCTTGATGAAACGACGACAGCAGAGGACGTGAATGATCTTTTTAAGATATTTGCAACGAATATTACAGTTGAAGAAGTGGTCAAAGATGAAAGCTTCCTCACGAGAAGTTTGGACAAGTCAGATTTCCATCGTACTATTTTGTATTTACAGCACCCTGTCTTCAATAGCTATCATTCGGAGACAAGAATAGTTAGATACATGAAGTCTTTGGAAAACAAGGATGTATCCCTCGTACATAGCATGATTCCACTGGTGATTATTTTCTTTAGTATTATACTTTTATACATATGGTACGTTTGCTTTTTTGCTAATATTAATAAATGTTTATCAGGGTTCTTGCACAATGAAGTTGAATTCAACAACGGAGATGATGCCTTGCAGTTTGAAAGGTTTCACAGACATACATCCTTTCGCTCCGCTCGAGCAGGCTGAGGGATATCAACAATTGTTTGCCGAGCTGGAACGAGATCTGTGCGCAATCACTGGCTACGATGGTATTAGTTTTCAACCAAATAGTGGAGCACAAGGAGAATACGCGGGTTTGAGGGCTATACAATGTTATCATGAGTCGAGAGGAGACAAACATCGACAAGTTTGTTTAATTCCGATATCCGCGCATGGCACAAATCCCGCATCCGCTCAAATGGCAGGTATGCAAGTGGAACCTATCCTCGTACGAAAGGATGGTTCTATTGATATGATACATTTGAAAAAAATGATCAACAAGTACCAAAAAACATTATCGTGTCTGATGATCACGTATCCATCGACGAATGGAGTATTCGAAGAAACGATTAGTGATATATGCAACATGGTGCACAACGCTGGTGGTCAAGTATATTTGGACGGTGCCAATATGAATGCTCAAGTTGGTTTGTGTCGACCTGGTGATTATGGCAGCGACGTGTCACATCTCAATCTACATAAAACGTTCTGCATTCCTCACGGGGGTGGCGGACCTGGTATGGGTCCTATTGGAGTGTAAGCAATTATTTAAATTTTGAAATCTCACGTAAGATCTGTTCTTTGTTGGCTGAGCTAGAGTATTACACTTATGATATTTAAAATAAACTATTTAAAATTCAGAAAGCGAGACAGAAAATTGTAGTGCAGTCCAGTGACAAAGAACAGTTCTGTTAAAAGTTATAAGTTAAAAAACTATAATTTATAGGAAACGACATCTTATACCTTTCCTGCCGAATCATCCAGTAATAAATTGTTTGGGTAACGATCATAGTGATTTAAAGAACTTCGGTTCTGTATCCGCCGCGCCTTTCGGATCATCCGCTATTCTACCGATTTCGTGGGCTTATATCAAGATGATGGGTCCGAGAGGCTTATGCAAGGCTACGCAAGTGGCAATTCTTAACGCCAATTATATGAGCAAGAGATTAGAGAAGTATTACAAAACGTTATACAAAGGTGAGACTGGGCTGATTGCGCACGAGTTCATCCTAGATGTAAGAGCCTTTAAGAAAACTGCCAATGTTGAGGCCGTTGATATTGCGAAAAGATTGATGGATTATGGTTTCCATGCACCGACTATGAGTTGGCCGGTAGCTGGTACTTTAATGATCGAACCGACCGAATCCGAGGACAAGACTGAGTTGGACAGATTTTGTGATTCTTTAATCTGTAAGTTAAAAAAATTTGAATAATGTTTAAAATATCTTAATGGCAAGCATTTTTATCGTTTCATTCACGTTTATACTTCTCGACAGCTATAAGAAAAGAGATTGTGGACATTGAAGAAGGAAAATTAGATAGTGTACAGAATCCTTTAAAAATGGCACCTCATACACAGAAACAAGTTATAACAACCGAATGGAATCGACCATATTCGCGAGAGTTGGCAGCTTTTCCTGCTGTAAGAATTTTATATGAACATTAAATATATATTAATTTATAATAATTACTTTGTAATTTTTTAGACATTTGTGAAAGGAACTAACAAGATTTGGCCAAGCGTCGGAAGGATAGACGACATATATGGCGATAAGAATCTATTTTGTACGTGCCCACCTATTTTGCCTACAGATAATCAATAATTGTGATGTTATATTTATATACCCTGTATAGTTACTTAGTTATGTAATGCAGGACTATTTAAATATTTATTGTAACTTTTATACAAATATATTATTTATATAAAACATAATGTTTTTTTATCTATATGACAGTAGACGAAATATAACGAGAATCTGTCTTTAAGATTAAATTTTTAAATGAACATTATCTTTGTTTTCACGCTCGTAGAATATATTTTTTTATATCTAATTTCTCTACTTCTCTATTTACATTATTATGAATATATTTTACACATTTTGTACATTATAGACCAGGCATAAGATAAGCAATGTTATCGAGCATTTGAGAAAGTGTTTCAGGTTTAGCTCCATTAGTTTCCGGTAATTGCTGCGTTAAACAAATTAACGGACCTAAGGCACAGAGCAATGAATCCAGTAGAACTGAAAGACTACCGGAAACAGCTATTTGACCATCGTGTTCCTTCAAACGTTCTCCGATGATTGTCAAGCTTTCACCAAGCAATTTAAGATGAGCTGCAACATCAATTGGCTGTGTTCCAACAACTTTATACATTCCCGTACCTATTACTGGCTCGTTAACTAGATCTTTATTGGAACGATTTGATGGTGGTGAGATTGAAACATTCCCAACAACAGACGGTACGCCGAGTTGAATAGTTTTCCTTGTAGAAGCAGGCTTTGTTTCTTTCCCATTACCTGAAATACAATATATACAGAATAATTTGTTAATGCTGTATTGAATATTAAATGATACATGTGTACAAGAGACAAATTAATAACTACAAAAATCACACGATAAATATATATTCGATTTCACATTTTTAGCTAATGCACATGCACATGGAGAAAAAAGTGGAAATAAACTACAACATAACATACAAATCATACATTGCCTATATACAAGAACCAATAAACCCACCAATTTTATTAATGAATTTTTTTCGCGAGGCGGGTGGTGGCATTTTCCAAACAGGCTCATCTTTATTTGCTGGTAAAGAATGAGGCTTTGCTGCTAAGCGCTTTGCACGTCTGCGCCAATTATATTTTTCCAGATGTGGTACTGTAGCCCACAGTTCTCCTAATCGCTTAGAAATTGCCGCAAAATCTACAAAAAGCAACAATGAATAACAACATCGAAATTGCATGCATTTATAACTTAAGGAAAAAAATATAGCTCTGATACCCATGTAAGGAGATTGCTCTAACAGTTCTTGCCTAATTTTCTTTGCCCATAGCATGTAAGCAGTAAATCTCGTTTTCTAAAAATGTCAAAAAATTAAGGTTCTTCTTTGATATTCATTCTTCATAGTACATACCCCTTTATCCTTGCGTTGGGATTTTGTTTTGCCTACAATTTTCCCATCCTTAATAATCAATTTTTTCTTAGATTTTTCAAGCATATATAAACTATTTGCTTGTGATGATGTTTCCTGACCTAGTGGTGGCTCTAGCTTTCTGAATCCCATTTCTCTTTCGTCAATCAAAAGAGGATCTACTTCGTCGCTTCCAGAGTCTATACTCTCATCCTCATTTATCCCAGAGGGATCATCGGATTCTGAACTGGATGACTGTCCCTCATTATCAGACAGGGTTTCCATCTTAAGCCTTTGTTGTGTATGAACTAAGCTAGAATTCTTTCTCTGTTGTCCAATGTTACCCACTTGGGTAGATTGCATGGGTAATATCTGTTGTTGCTGCTGTTGTACTTCATACTGATCTAAGAACTGTTGACTTTGTAGCTGTTGTGCTTTTTGTCGCTTGAGTTTATTTTCCGTAAGATCATCGGATTCGAAGTCAACGAGCTTGGAAGATTTCTTCCTCACGCGACCACTACGGGAGATACCCGTGACCTCTAGATCTGAAAGATAAAGCAGACTGCACCTTGCCAAAAAAAAAAGAAAGAGTCCAATGTACTTTGCAATAGCTAACTACCAGGCTTAAACATTTATAGAGTCAGGATAGACACAGTACAGAAATACTACTTCTATACAGGCTACAATGTATCAGCTACTAAAGATGTGGGCAGCCAGTCGCAGTACAACTCGCACTTCACTTTTCTTCACTTCTTGTCTTTGAAAAATCTGCATTATGTTTTTATGAAAAATAATTATTCAATTAATCACTTTCATAAATAGGAGATGACAATGAGATGTAAGCAAATTTAAGGTGAATGAAGCTCTCTCAATGACATTTGTACATTCCTGATCCAATTGTTACTTTTACCATTCATCAAGTCCATTCATCAGATATACGCAATAAGTTGCAGAAACGTTTAAGCAGCATGTAAAAATGAAGTGATTGTTTATCTCTTAAAGTCATAGGATACACAGAAAGATGATTTGGCACGATCGAGGTTAACTCGATCTCATGAAAATTTGTATTTGTTTTTTCACAACAATGGTTCATGTACGGCGCGCAGTTAGTACAACGATTATCCGCCATATACATCGAAGCGCTAGCATCTATATACGTATAACGCAAATGAATGTTACAGAAAGAGAGTTCCGAGAGTTCTCTACAAGCGCGCGCCAGATCATGCGATGCACCGCAAGCGATAGCAGCGAACAAGCAAACAGTTTGTATGATGCAGTTTTAATAGTGTGAAAAACCGATGCTCACCGTCGCTCTTCTGAGCGCGTGCTTTTGACGATCCGAACACATCCATAGCGTCCTTCTGCTGCCAAGAGTGCCAAGATGCCGCCTGAATCTGAACGCGCGCGCTGCGCCACCGCCGCTGCCGTCCGCCGCCGCCGCCGCCGTCGCGACGTACCCTCGGATTTCGCGGGCTCGTCGCTCCTCGCGTTCATGGCGCGGCATTCAATTCGGAGTATTGCCACTTCTCCGCGCTAATATTTTTACGGGGTTGTTGCATGGAAATATGATCAGCGGCTATTTATGGTTTACATCACGTTAGTCTTTTTTTAGCAAAAAGATGTTTTGTTTATTTACAAAAACAAATGCTATACAGCTCACTCAAAAGATGTGCACTCGGTGCAGCGCGCAGGATTTTGAATGTGACCCACATAAAATACGAATCGCTACACGGTTGGAACATTTGTGTTAAATTTATATAAATAGATATTCAAACGATCCGTTCAAATTTTAAAATTTATTTAATACAAGAGGAATATATTATAGGAAGCAACATAAATATTATTTAAAAAATTAACGCAGAAATGTAACACAATTTATAAGCAATTATAATATTTTTTTATTATAATTAACATTATAACATGTTGAATTAATATGTTTGAATAAATTTAACACTTCTGATAAGTTAACACATTTATCTTAGAATTTGTTTTAAAAATATTATTTTTGTTATTTGTTTGTTTACTACTAAATTGTGTTATTTTAATATATATAATAACAAGAAATATTGAATAATAATTGAATTCAAAATATTTCAATAATACAATTACATTATATTAAATTAATATTTCATAATTTATTTATATATGTTAAAAATTCAACAATTCAAAATTTTAACAAGAATTTGAGTAAACGTTAATACAAATAAAATGTATTTTACTGTGTAATTTATTTGGAGTTTACAGATAAAGAGTGTTTTCCAGTAAAAATACAGTATAATACTTATATTACATCCTTATATTACATCCTTATTGTTTACCAATATTGAAGAAGGATGAAATGATTCATTGTACTATACTACTTGCTAGAAAACATCCAAAATTTCAATTAGTTTTAATTAATTTTCACCAAAATTAATTTTAATTTTGAAATATAAAATTTCTTTCACGCATCGAAAAATGTAATTAAAATGTAAAAATTTAATTACTAATCAAAGATTATTGTTAAGAAAAGATTTTATTAATATGCAAATATCGCCTTAAAGGAATCACGATATGAATTCGAATTGCCCGATTTACTTTAAACGACTACTTATATTATACCGCGATTCATAATATGAAATCTTTTTCGCGCGTTATGAAAAACATGAAGATGATCTGTTTTAATAAAAAAAAAAAAGAGAAATGTTTGTGGAAAATATGATTTGTTTGTTAAATATCAAAACAAAATAGTTGCTTATAAATACGTAATAAAATTATTATCCTCTTCATCACGCATCTTCGTTATCAACGAAGTGTGTCGCCATTTTCGATTAATTTGAATTGCGCGACTAACTTCAAGTGAGACGCCAGTTCGACAAATTTCTAATGATTCGCGCCGTACAAAACATTTCTCCCGCGTCGCGATCGCGAATATTATCGACAGTCAAGAAAGAGAAGACAAAATCGGAAATCGAGGATTGATTTAAGATCTTCGTTTGTCATGCGACTGTTAATGAGTATGTAACGAAATTATTGTCTTTTTCGTAGTCACACATTTTCTCAACCGATCGGAATTTGGAAGCACCATTGCCATTTGCAATCTCAAATAGCAAGATTCACTTTACGCACTGATTGATAGTTTTTATGTTCTAATGATATGACATTTTCCGCGAGATGTGAAAATTATCAATTATCGAGCAAGAAAGAAGGAAGATGTATATAAAAAGAATAAAGAAATTATTCACATTTTTATATAATACAGTTATCCGAGGGACGTCCTGAGACATTCCTTGGAGAAATGTGTTATATGTGTTAATACGAACCGACATTAATATGAAGCGGCTATTATTATCCAGACGTCTTCTAATGTACATGTTTGGATAGAAATACATAATAATCATGGTTTCTAGAATTTCTATTTCAATGGTTTTTGATCCGGTAAACTCCAGACTTCAGGTGAAAAAAATCTTCGACTAATCGTTCTAAATTTTTTTGATGATTTTTTAAAAAAGATTACAGTGCATACAGATAACGCCGGCTTTTTTCACTTTTTTGTATCTGATTCTTTTATAGACCGACTACAAGGCACTAACAATCTTGGAATTTCGGCAGTAATCAATCTCTGGCAGCATAATGGAATCTCTGGCAAAAATTAAGGCTACCTTCAGCAGAACTTTAATCGAAAGGCGATAATCGTGGTAATAACAATTATTTTACTATAACTGCAGTTATTTTTACTTGTACTATTTTTTTCCTAACAATCATAAGAGAGATATTTCATAAGAGAGATATTTTTTATTGCTGATAATTTATAAATTTGAACTGAAATTTATATTTTAATAACGCCTATTCACATAAGTAGTGTATTATATCTATATGATTTTGTATATAATTCATCTATTGTTTTTTTATATTGTTTCAAGAAATTTTTGATATAATATTATATATAATATTATATCAATGCTGTTTTATAAAACTCAAAGTTAAATGATCGATATATGTACATAGATATACAGACATATCGGAATTAAATTAAATTATCTTCTTGTTGCCAACCATCTTCATCAGAAAGAAATCTTCTTTTGTGACTTGTATTCATATAAGGTCTTAAAGCCCATTCTGTGTCAGCAGCTGATTCAGTATCCAGAGTTCCTAATTTAATCTCATATAATTTCATTTGGAAACGTGGTCCAATCTCTGTCAATTCAATATTCTTCTCCTGAGTCTTTTTATATGTGTGATGTCGAAAACATATGTAGTCATCATGATTAGCAAAACTAATTACTCTCTTACTGTCTTCTTTTGGTACAGGAAACAGATATTTCAGTATGTTTGTTACTCTTACTCCTAGTTTGGTTTTAAAATTATGGAAGATTAGATGTGGATACTGTTCCGACATTGTGCCAATATCGGGAATGTCATGTCGCATTACAACACCGGATAAGGTAAAGTAGGCTGTCGGTCCATACGGCAAGTGGCATATCACCAGAGCATCAGGAACGCCTCGATGTTCGTGTACGATGATGAAGTCTGTGACATCATTGGCACGACAAGCATGGATTAGCTGCTTCATTTCATAGTTACCACGATTCATTCGCTGCGAGTTTGGAAATATCAGACGAAGCTCCTTCACGAACATCTTCAACCGGGAGCTTGGGTCACGAGACGTCGTAATGACAATTTTCGGGTCCTCTACACCAGCCCAGCGATATTCGTCGTCCTCGTGGTTGACTACGGTACCGCCCATCTCCGTACCCATGGCCACTGCCATCTCTGGCCCAGCATCCTCCCATTCGATCTTCCTTTGCACATGTAATGCGCTTTTTCTTAGATCCGGATGGATCGGTATATTCTCTTCCAAACTGTGTTTCAATTTATCTTTCTTCTCTTGGATACCTTTCACTTTATCCTGCACGGATTTTCTGTAGAGGTATTCTCGACGTAATCGTGCTTGTCTCCGTAACATTTCTGCTGCTTAAGATTGTATCACGTATCGATTGTTGTAAGAAAAACTTTGTGTAATATTCACCTCGAACAGCGTTTGACAACAATAGCGCGCTCGTTTGGAGGTTATAGGGTCATGGTTATACCATGTGTTTTAAAGTGCAGCTAGTTTGCAATCGCACACAGTTAAGTAGCACTTGAATATAATTGGTTGAACTTAAAAGTAAGAACCAATCGAATGTAATACTTGATGCATCTAATAGGATAGCTAAATTTGTCCAAAATTGCATACAAGAACTGTTCATTTTTTCATATATATTATGTTAAAAATTTTAATTATTAGGAAAAAACCAAATACAAATATAAAAATACAAATATAAAAATACAAATATATTTAACAAAAGAAACAAGTTTAAAATATAAATTAGTTCTAACCCTTTTCTGATTGTATAAAACAACTATTAATAATAAATTTATAAATTAGTTTTTTATGTAGTAATTGTATAATTTTCAGTTACTCAATTATTTAAGATTTTCTATCTAAACTTCTTTTCTTCTAAATTTATTATAAATTCTAAATTTATATATATTTAGAGTTAGTAAGATTTAAAATTATTTTTTTGTAAATTAAATTTTTTAAATATACAAATACGTTTTTATTTTTTATTTATTATTTTTATTTTTTAATATTTCTTGTATCTGAAAGTATATAAGTATATATAGTGAAGAGATATAAAAAACGATAAGCTCTTTAGAATTTTAATTAAGAAGATTTCAATTAATTAAAATTTTAATTTTAATTCGTAAATTAGAATACAACAATTTGAACATTTAAAATTTAAATTTGCAGTATTTGTATTTGTTTCTTATTTAATATTAATATGATTGTAATGTTTTATTTTGTAATTAATACTATATTATTATCTATCTTAATCATTTCTTTTCTTATTTTTAAAAGATTGTATCAATTAAGGATCAATCTCGCGCCTATGCCTATTCTAGAAAATCATTTTTGAAACATTCTTTAAATTTCTCATGGATTTTTGTTGTTCGATTGTTTTTGTGTGTATCACAACGTGTATTTTGCGAGAAAATGCAATATAGCGCGACTTGAGAAATCAGTCTGCTTCCCCATGTGCGGTTTACGATGTTCGATTTGGATGTGTTATTTTGTGTAACTACTTTGAGTGCGGCCAATCACGCATGAAAGTAACAATGAATAGTATCGAAATAGGTGGATAGACAGCCAGACCGGTCATTTTGTTCGATGCGTTCGATCATCTGTGTATATGTGTGTATTTCTCCGTGTGTACACACGTATGCAGTTCACCAGAGTCCACGCCTTAAGCATCCTCTTCCGCATTTCATGTCGTCCCAAGAGGAAAAATTCCTTGGAACGTTCTGTCGATTATATACACGGAGTAAAGAACGTTTTGTTAAATGTTATAAAATTTATAAAATTTAAATTAAATTGAAATTAAAAATTTTTTTACAGAACAATTGATAAACTAATAATACAAGCTGATACATAAAAAAGTAAATTATTGGGATTTATTTGCTTTGAAATTTAATTGACTGAAAATATGAAATGTGCGCTAACAAATTTGAATTTATAAGATGCAATTAAAAATATGTTTTATTAGAAAATTTCATTGAAAAAAAGAATATTACATTTTCTTTATGTATGCTTCTTTTTGCTCAAACATTAAATTTCTTCTCTAAATAATTAATATATATTGAACAAAATATTTAGCGTACAGTTTCATTGTCACAACGTTGACTTTTAATGACATATTACTATTCTACACATTATTTGCAATCAATGTTAAAAAATAAAGGATTAAAATAAAAAATTGCACTTGATATGAAGAATGAAGTTTAACTTTATAAATAAAATAATCGAATTTATCCATCTCTTATTTAATTTCAAGCAAATTTTAACCAATTTGCAATTTAATAATTAATACAATATTTATTATTAAAAATTTTCAACAAAACTCATATTTTCTTCTAAATCGTTTCGATCACTTTCGTTTAAGAATGCGAAATATCCTGAATAATATTGGCTCACGATATCTGACTCGTGATGAATAGAATTGTTACCATGAATTGTCTAGAGAAACTTGATTTGCGTTACGCGTTTTCCACAACAACGTGTATATAACGATGTCAGCGCAGGCAATGCCGGTCAGTCCGTATTATAGCAATTCAATAATAAATTGTAGAACGGCTCGGTCGCCGCATTATGCGCCGGTAATCACAGTAATAAGCAGTTCTAAAAGTAACGTAAGTACGTTGTAGGTAGTAACGAGTGGAGTGGTAATCTCGGGGGATGCCTCTTCTGCGTTCGCAGCCAGGTGAAGGAGGAGAGAATTGAGACGGAGGGGAAATATGAAGAAGATGAGAGAGAGAGAGAGAGAGGAGGAGAGGAGAGGAGAGGAGAGGAGAGAGAGAGAGAGAGAGAGAGAGAGAGAGAGAGAGAGAGAGAGAGAGAGAGAGAGAGAGAGAGAGAGAGAGACGACGACGTACGACGTACGTACGTACGTACGTACGTACGTACGTACGTACGTACGTACGTACGTACTACGTACGTACGTACTACGTACGTACGTACGTACGTAC
>NW_012130104.1:2597877-2602870 GCF_000143395.1 Atta cephalotes | reverse complement strand
GAGAGAGAGAGAGAGCCCATGGGCGTCATCCTCGCCCATGTTCTTGAATCGGCATAATTTACAACCTCGTTCACGCAAATTAAGGGCGTTTATATAACAGGGGCGACATAAAGCACGATCGACATGACGATCATTAGAAACTGAATTCAGCTCTGCCGGCACTTTTCCTTCCGATGAAGAAAGTGTTTTGCCCTTGCTTGCCACCAACGACTATATAATGACAATTTTTGATCTCCAAACAATGATTTTATTTGTCTTTTATATAACATTTGAATGTTCGAAAACGATTATGTAGTAAGGAAGGAATTGTTGAGTAAATGTTTCATAAATTTGTGAATTTACCTATGTTTAGAGATAACTTTGCGCATAGTATACATATTAACAGTGTATATTAATAGATACACACGTGGTGCACCTGTCATTTACACGGAAAGATAATATTAATGAGTATTATTTTTCTGAAAAATAAAAAACTTTTTGTTGGGCTTAAAAATAATTTTGTCGGATTATTAAAATAATTTTGTACAATTCAAATTGATTACTGGAATATCAAAATTTTGTTGTAGCTCATCATTTTTTTTATATATAGTATTATATTTTTTATATAATTTTCCAATATAATTATTTTGATGGTTCAACAAAATTTTAATTTTCAGATCTGTATCCAGCAAAATTTCAACAAAATCATTCTTTCAATGTACTTTTTAAATTTCTTTTTACATGCACATTATTAAAGCGTAGCTAGCAAAGTAACAAGTCATATAATTGCCCTATTTTAATCGCTTAAAATTTAACGTTATCGTGAATCAGATCTCATTTTATCGCGGCTTTTAACGATCGAAACTCTTATTTTGGATTGTCAAAATAATCAAATATTTTTTGTTTATTTATAAATATAAAGTTAAAGAGAAAGAGATATACGATTATACATTAGAAATTGACGAGCCGCATATACGTACGCCTATGAGATGGTATGCGAGGACTATGCTATACGTACCCGTTAAGCCAACATCTAATTCGATAACTGGCGAAAATAATAACGTAGCGATCTGTTGCGTTCGCGGCGCGCAATCATCCGTTTCGTACCGTGTGTCCGCGGAGAACTATAAGATTGAAGGCGCTTCTCCGAGGATATTTTGTTGTTCGTATGATCGTAATAATCGCTACCACCTGCCGTACACAAATACGAAAATACTTCAAATCATCGAGCGATCATGACAATTTTATCGCGAAATAATCGTTCGAAATGTTTAGGTTTGATTTTTCCATACGACGCGAAACTCACAATGAATGGAGAAAAGGACCATAAATAGATCCACAAATATCAAGGAAAAGAACAATTTTACTAATCTAAAAATTTAGCTAGATACAAATCTCAAAATAATTTTGTTAGATTATCAAAATAATTATGTGTATGCTCTAAATCTGTGCAATGAAATTTCACTGCATTAAATTAAAATTTCAATACAGGCATTAGTGACAATTATGTTACTACCAGTGAATTTTACTGCAAGATGAGAATGGAAAATCTATTCGATAATTGGAATAAAAAATTTACTCCAAAAAAGAGTGAATTTGGAAGTTAAAATAATGACAGAATAATGTCACTCCAAATCCTATGGAGACAGATTTTGAACAGAGCATGCTATTAACCTATCAATCTATTAACCTATTAATCTTATTTTTAATTATAAATTTTTGAAAAAATTGTATACGTTATAAATTTAATCTATTTAATGATAAAATAATAGTTCAATGATATAATGATATATATACGTACGTATATAATTTTGACAAACGATAAACATGTGACAATTGACATAACCATTCGCTATGTCACTAATTCACACCTTAACATTCAATGCATCTTACAATGCATTATCAACTAATGCTTAAACCACTTCGATTAATCGAATGAAATAGTAGTTCTTTATGTAAAAGTAGATAGATTAACTTCAAAGCAGCGAAAATTCATATTTATAGCAATAACTTTGCTATTCACTTTTGTTAACAGTAAAATTTTCATTGCTATAGATTTAGAATATAGGATATATTAACAAGGATTGAAGTTATTTGCTGCGGAATGTCAAATTTTGTAATTTGTTTTATACAAATCTCAAAAGACGTTTCAAAGACATTTAAAGAACTTGAAAAATTTTGCTGAAATATCTAAAAATTTAATTAGATACAGAGTATTTAACTAGATACAGATTTGAAAATAATTTTGTTGGATTGTCAAAATAATTATATAGGACATTCAAGCTAATTGCTAGAATGATAAAACTTTGCAAAATAGCATTGCTTATCATAGCTACATAATTATTTTGCTGGTCCAGCAAAATTATTTTCAGATCTGTATCTATTTTTAGATATTTCAGCAAAATCATTCTTTTTGTCCTCTAGACATTCTACACTGAGAAAAATGTTTAAAAAGATCTAATCATAAAATATAACATTTTGATAAGATCAAATAGAATTTCTGGTTATGATAGCCAGAAAATCTGTTTGATTTCATCTAAATTCCATTATTGTGAAGACATTTTGTTAGTTTAATATTTTTCTCAGTATAAGACTGTTCCTAGGACTTCATTCTGGTAAAGTGCATTGTGTTTAAACATGTTACATAATTAATTTGATAATTCAATACAATATTTTTGGATCTGTATCTAATTAAATTTTTAGATACAAAAATTGTTCTTTCTGTTGGAATAATCTATGAACAAATACAAACTTAACACATGGACAAAAAATATATTTTTATATGAGATTATAATTTAGCGACGAAGGATTGAAAATCAAATGATGCGTTCGGTTGTTTCAACGAACATATAACGAATCAGATAATTTTTTGGGCGAGTTTAAAGGATGAACGGTAGCTATTTATAATGAGGCGACTGTCGACTACCTCGGTAGCAAAGATGACATTTATTAAAAGTTTCCCGAGGTGCACACAGAGGGCATCGATCTTCCTCGTTCTCCCTGTCTTTCTTCTCTCGCACGAGCGCGACATTGCCTTGTTACCCGTCCATGAGAAATACCGAACAGTTTAATAAGCAAGAGAGGTGGTGACGATATACCGCGATACAAGATACCACGAGTACCATCCATCACGCGATGTGAATCGTTGCTCTTCTCGTAGTACATATTTCGGCATACCCGAGATACCCGATCCTTCTATGATCTTTTGTTTCTAGAGATCCACACGAATCCTTTTAACTGTGGTTATTTTTCAAATTGCAAATCGTTGCATCCTGCTTAAGTATAATTGTCATGACAAAATTATCAAAGATAAAAAATTTTATTTTATTCATTGCGGTCGGTTTAATGCGCCGACGATAACAAAAGCTTAGGTCGGTGCTCGCCATCGACCCGCCGTCATCCTAGCGAGGAGGTTGCGTGCAAAAAATACGTTAATTCCGCGTAGCTTGCATGACCGTGCAAATAAATAAAACGGCAAACACACATCGCAGCCTGCCCCGGTACCGTATTTTATATTTTATCCGGTTCGAATGATTGATTGCGCTCCGCTACCGGGGGCTGAGTCCCGGACACGATAGCATCTCGCGAAATACCCCCGGTCGCCCGACTGTACTTGTCGTTTCACGCATTGTTTATTATTGTCCGATGGTTTTATCACGATCGTTGGTATAGGGGAACCGGACGCGCGGCGGGGGAAAAAGGCCGGGATAACGATTCCTTCATCGACGTGCTTTTGGAATGTGAGAGAATGGTTACAAGCTTCATCGTTACTTCACGATTGCGATGTACATAATTAGACGAATATAATTTGTGGCGAAGAGAGCGAAATGATATGACTAGTAGAGAAATAATCGCGCGATTATTACCATCAATGCGATGCGAACCGAAAGTTTTCGGTTTTTTGGCATGAACCGGAGTAAAAGAGGCAACGATCCCTATATACGTGTGGAAGATAGTAATTACAGAAGCGGGACTGAAAACGCGGGGCTCCATCAGACCCTGCGAGGCACGATCCTCGATAAGTATAGTTGTTTCAGAATCGCGTCGATGCCTCCTCTACTCCCGCTATCTCATTTTATTGGTACAGGTTATGTGAAAAATTTATGGGCTCCAACAGCAAGCGCGAGCATATCAGGTATGTGAACAATCGTCACCCGGTTAGCCTCGGAAAACCTTGAAAATTTTTTATTTAAGCTTTAAGCTTCTCTTTGAATTTGTGTTAAGTGTGGTACCACATATCTTTTGTACGGATTATTTCCATCGACGACTAAATAAATTATCAAAATTAAATTTTATAAGTTTTTAATGATATCACGTCGATATTATATTGGGTTGTCCGGAAAGTTCGTGCCGATTAATCTATATAATTTAATAAATGTACTAAAATTTAAATTTTCTGCGTTTCAATTTTCCTTCAATACCGGCACGAATTTTCCGGACAACTCAATATATGCGATTAAATGCGAAAAAGATCTCCAATACAAAATTTAATATAACGATGTTTCTTTATGATCTCTTAAGTCGATATTCGCTGAGAAATTTTTGTTTAAATATTGATCTAATCCCCATCAATCAAATATTACTTAATTATCACGGCCGGTGCAAGTAATTATCGTTTCTAGGGAAGATTCCTGGTTAACATAGTGAGATACAGGTGCACAAGTAAAAAAAAAATAAATAAGTTATTGCCTAGAGATTTTTTGTAAAGCATCATCAAACTGCATCTAGCTGGTGTCTTGGTTGCATCGTGCTCTTCCATTTCTTCGGTGAACGGACCCGATCACCGCATACCCCGTTATTATCTTCCGATACAGTTTTGCCTCATTTTTCCCCATCCTCCGCCTCTTTCTGCCCTCTTTTTCTGTTATTTCATGTTTATCCCTTCTTTGTTTCTGCTCGCTTCTCTCTCTGCAAAAGAACTTCGTACTCTCGAATACTCTCCCATAAGATATTTATTATCCGGCGATGCAATCCGAAATCTCGATTTTGTTTCGTGTTCAAACGTTCTTAATTA
>NW_012130104.1:2586919-2596525 GCF_000143395.1 Atta cephalotes | reverse complement strand
ATATATATATATATATATTCTAGATTAATCCAGATTATCATCAATTCCTTGGGAGTATTCCGCTTTAACACAATTCATACTATTCGTAGTGTATCCGCGAAATAGATCTTTTCGACTGATCGTCACGTTTGATTTCCTTTACATACTATACAATTGTAATGCCAATTATATAATATCCGCGGGACAATCGCTTCAAGTTTCTTACGAAAGTAAAGTCTCGCAAATTGTTGCGACACAAACGCTTGCCAGTATTCAATCGCGGAAACGCCCGATGCTACCGGAAGACGTTTTCATTTTCGAACATATCATTTTCGTTTTCCTTCATGGAAAGCAAGAAAGATCGTTTCGATAAAGGGGTCGATTCAGTGACACTTTAAAAGCATGTCAATGCGCCATAAATGCTAGTCAAATATTTTTCATTAATTTCATAAATTAATCTTAATTAGATATATGAGATTAAAATATCTCAAACAAATTTTATCTAAATACACAAAAAGGATGATTTTGCTAAAGTAAAAATTAAAAAATTTAGCTAGATATAGATCTGAGAATGATTTTGTTGGATAATAAAATAGTTATATAGAACTCAAACTGGTTGCTAGAATGTCAAAACTTTTTGCAGCACTGCTCAGCATACTTAAGCTTGAAATTACGTAATTATTTTAATAATCCAACAAAATTATTCAGATCTAACTAATGAATTTTAAAGCTTTTAGGCAATACTTTTTATTTTCTTTTTCCAAAACAAAATTTTTAAGATAACTGTGCATAGAGTACTGTAATCATCCGAGGTTAAATGATCCCTGATTGCTTTTTAATTGAACGTTTTAATCTATGTAAAATATGACGGAAGTTCTTTTTGCATGGAATCGAGAGTTGCATTGAGACTTGGATTGAGCGCAATTATTGCAACGGCATCAATAGTGACATAGAATCGATAGCGTCGCATCGATCATTTGATGGTAGAAAGCTTGATATGAGATAACGTCAGACATATACGTTTCTGAATTTCTTGACAGTCTGGACGCTTTCATCCAGGATCAAAGGCGAGAGATTTTCCCGGGCGAGCTGGGGTAATAACGATCGCGGCATAATTCGCATCGTATCGTATTCGCGATCGCGTCGGGTGTAGCCATTATTATCAGGTAATGTACGGGTCGTGGAAGTATTGATGTCCTGGCACAAAACCGTTTCAGCCACTTCCTAGACGTTGTGCTACCCTGACCCGCAGTCTGCCAGGAATCAATGACAAATCCAACGAGTTTCGCGCTACGCCGCCGCCGCTTTTAATTTATTCGGATCGATATATATAAACGCAGCGATTGATTTCTCTACAAATCTATTTCTATTTCTAATACTAAACGTAGTTTTCCGTAGTTAGAACAGCTATCGATTGTTCGTTAATAAAGTTTATTAGACAAAATATATTTTCGTTATTTCAATTTCAATGATAAATCGATGGTATCAATGAAAATAATTTAATTAATAATGTCTATATTTTTAATTTTGTCCCTGGATTTGGAGGAAAAATAATGTGCTTTATGCTAATATCTATGCGCTTCTATAACTTACAGGTGTTCGTAATAGATGACTCTAGTTGTATGTCTTTCAACGTTGTATCATCTGTTTCATTCTCTTCATACTATAATCGGAATTAAGTACGATATTCGTTATAAAATACGGATTACGTTAAATTAAAAAAAAGTCTAATTAAATTTTCTATATGATTATACATTTTTACTACACTACTAATAACAACAATAACAATAGCAATAAAAAGTCCAGTTTATGTTAATACTACTACATTCTAATTCTGAGTAATTACGTAAAAATTTGCTAATTGGTATACGCACGCAGTGTAATGTCAATTATACAAAAATGATTTCTAAGATTTAAGATTTTTATAAAGGGAAACGAAAAAACATGTACGCTTAAAGGGGGGGGAGGGGTGTTACTCCCGTAAAGCAATGACTCGGCAACCGATCTCGAGGAGCGTCGAAGGCTCGCCTCACAGTACAGATCGAGGGAGAGCCAGCGAAATAATGAAGGCAACTCCCAGAGCGTCATCGAGCATCGGTCGGTTGGACGATTATAAAAATGGCAGCGCGGAGTTTTTTGACGGATCGGCGTGGTGTGGCACGGCTCGGCGTGCTCGATCCGTCGTTATCCCGCTGCCTCGTATAACTCGAGGCAGATTCTAGTTGAGCCGCAGATTTATTAGCGATAGAGCAGTTCGATAGCCGCACTCCGTGCACCACCACGCCCATCCCGTGCACACGGCTTGATGCGGCGCGGCGCGGTGCGGCGCGGCGACGGAGCGCACGCAGGCAGGCCCCGCGCCTCTCCTCGATGCACCAGCGATGCACCGGCGATGCACCGGCGATGCAACCATGTGCGGCGTCGGAGCCGAAGGCTCGCAACGACGAACGCAAACGTTAATCCGCGCGCTCGAGAGGGATCCTGGCTCGCTCTTTAATGTTATGCTGCGGCCTCGCTCGATCGAGCGCCGTCGTGCCCGCCACGTCAAGGGATTTCTCTCGCCCCTAGGGCGAGAGGATGTACAAGCGAGCCTTCGAAGCTTCTGCAATTTCTCGCCAGGCACAAAGTACACTCCGAGACCCGCCCGACGACGCTCACCACGTCTTCACCATGAGCCTGCTCCGGCCACTCGAAAATTCCCGAGACTCTTCGAACGTGAAGGCATATAATCGTAAATATTGGGAAAAAAGAACTAAAAAGAGATAGTTATGTACGTAACCACTGTGTTTCAAAAAATTCCGAATGCATTCACGATCGTTGCATTTTTTTTATTCGAATTTATTGCTTTCGTAATTACAATCCATTTCGTGGATTTTAAAAATTTCTCTCCTTTTCTCTTTTTCTCTCAATGTTTTAATAAAATATAAATTACAATTTTTTTGTGATTTTTTTCTAACAATAGAATCATTTGTTGTACGGAAAGAGTGATTTTGTTGAAGTATTTAAAAATTTAACTACGGATTTGAAAATCATTTTATTTGGACCATCAAAATAATTATGTAGGTCGCTCAAAGTAATTGCTCGAACGCGTTGTCATCAACGCTTAAGTGTTCTACTTAATTATCCCGATGGTCCAATAAAATTATTTTCAGAGTTAGCTTAATTTTTAGATACTTCAGTAAAATCATTCTCTCCGTACGCGATTGATACAAATTTTTATTTTGTACATTGAGTATAAGAATTCTAGGATAACAGATACATCTATAAATAATTATTGATACGTTTGACGTATCTCGCTACCGCTATCGGCGAGCGAGACAAGATATTTGAGAGACACGATAATTATAAGGAAATGGCTCGACGAGTGCGAAACGAACAATTTATCGGACGGAATCGGCGATGCACTACCGAGCACACAGGCGGACCGCGGTAGATAAAAAGGTAGAGAATCTGTGTCAGAGGTTGGTTATGTCTCGGATTTATGGGTTTGATTACCGTCGTGTACGATACGCGCGCGCACGCGATTTTGTATGGGTAAATCGTGATCCTCCACGCCTCCTCTCTTTCTCTCTCCCTATCTTCTTCTCCTCCTTCTTCTCCTCGCTTCCTTCTCACCTCCTCATCCGATCGCGTATAGAGTTATCGCATTCTCGGCCCGTAAGTGTCCATTGTCTACTTCCAGGCCCGCGCATTATATGCCTGTACTTACGTCTCGATCCCCTTCGACTTACCAGCCCCGGTGTAATTTCACTTTTACAACGTCGCGTCGGATTCACCACCGATAGGCCACGCTGTGCTTAAATCTACAGGCGCATCTTTACGTTATTACATAAAGTAGCGTAAGTGATTCTTTTACGAGAAAACTTACCTTAAAATTATTTTTGCGTCCGAGAATATATCAATTTTGTATTGCAACATTCATCTCGGACTTGAGAAAAATCGTGTTCATTGTTTCCTCTTACAAAAGAAAATTCTAACTTAAAAAGGCATTTGCTATTTAGTAACTAAATCAAATAAATCAAATACAAGCTCTAATGAATAAATCAAAAATTAGAAAAAAGCCTTTGAGAACCGACACAGGTTGTAAGTGTGTAATTATAAATTCTTTATTATAGGAGACACATAAAACTTTGAACATCGCAATAAGAATCATTAAAAGTGACGATATACGAGAATTAATATGATCGAATGTTCTCATATTCATATCTTGTTGTTGGTTATTCATTAAATTCTAGTAAACTCTAGTTAAATTCTAGTAAACTAAATAACAGTGTCATAAAGAAATTAATTGTAACACATATGAACTTACATGAACATTGAGGTTGATAATGATCTATCTACATAATCATTAAATTATCAGGTTTACTATATATTATAATAAAAATATTAATTATTGATGAATTAGATTACAGGAATACAGATAAATTAAAACTTGCATAAAAACGCCGATATCTAATCATAGACAATGTTAGCAGTGAGAACATTATAGATATAATGAATGTGAAAATAATCGCGGAGAATCCAAGTCAAATCAATAAACAACATAGAACAAAGAGGAAGAAGTGTCATAAATCCGCTAAAATAAATTTGAATATATATCAAATATATTAGATTCAGAGATGAAATGTCAGTTTACAAATTCAATCCATATTTTTGTTTTTTAATATGAATTATTTCTGATATCAGTCTTCTTGATAAAACTTTTTCTTCGTCACAAATTTTAATATTATCCCAATCAAAATCGTGCTCACTTTCTATTTAGTAACTATTTGGAGATACTAAAGTATGATATTTTTTACTCTCGTATTTTACGCCTGAAAGTTGTTTAGAGATTTATTTCGCGAGGAACGATTGTCAGTGGAATTTCGCCGTGAGCTGCAACGTGACGTGTTTGTGAAAGGTATTGGTTAACGGTAGATATTAATTTAAGAGAATCTACGAGTCGTATTAATCTTACGCTGATGTAGCACATAGACCCCAGGTGGTTCACAAATCTAGCGGGCAGTAGGTCGATTGAAAGAATTTCTCATCAACATGAGTGAAACCTATCGTGACACTGGAAATTTCGATACTTCAGTTACTGCAATTTTTACCAGTACACGATTTGACATGTATGAATGTATACAGGATGTATCTGAAATAACGCCCACTAATTATACAGTGTTATTCTTAATGAAAAAACTAAAAGTCATCGTTGAAAAATCCTCTACCATTTTGCAATAATTAGTTTCTAAAGATTGCCGAATAAACGGATAAATCATAAAATCGGTGTATATGACAATTTTAAGATATCTTTCAATGTTCTTTGTGAAATATTTTGAAGATGTTTCTTAAAAATCTCTTAAAGGTATCTTCAAGTTGTCTTATATATCGATTTTAGACATTTTATTCATTGGGTAACTAAAAAAAATATTACGAAAATTACAAAATGATAGAGGATTTTTCGACTCAGTTTTTTTTATTAGAAATAACACTATATAATTAGTAGGTTATTTTTTAGATACAACCTGTATAATATGATTGACAATGTATTACATATAAAAAGAACAATTTTTGCTGAAGTATCTAAAAATTTAGATATAGATTTGAAAATAATTTGATTGAAATATCAAAACGATTATGTAAGGCTGAGATAATATTTTTCGCAATAAGAATTAATTATTTACAGATTTTAATATGTTATTCAACATTACCATATTAAGATCGTTTTGAAAATGCGAATAAGCATCAAAAATTTGTTAAATTGCTAGCCAATTTAATTCGTGATATTACTGCGGTAGTTTAGTAGAGTTAGCATTTTCAAGACCAAAAAATCATTTCGGCGCGCGTTTCTGGAGATTACATACGTAGTATATAAATTCGCAAGAATCATACAAGCATTTAAGATTCGGCTAGACTAGGTTTAAGGCTTTGATTTCTATAGTTTGTGTTATTACACATATACGGTCTTATAATATATTATATTGATTATGTAAGGAACTCAAGCACGACGAGCAACGTTGCAAACAATTTTGACATTCAGCAACCAGCTTGAGTGTCCCATATTTCTAATTATTGTTTGATAATGCAATCAAATTATTTTCATAGATTTAACTAAATTTTTAGATACTTCAACTAAACTATTTTTCCTATGTAGAATACATTAAAATGAATGTATCAAAATAAAAATATGATTCAAATCCTGTCGCGTGTTGCAGATTGTCAAAAGTGTCTTTCTCTTAACTTGTTTTACTTTTCACTTATTTATTATTTGTCTTGCTGATCTCTATGAGCGATTCTCGCGACGTTATAAATCCCTTTCAATCGCGCACCTTATTTCGCACGTGTATCTTCGCACTTCGGGCAATGTGGTAGCCGCTGGTGGCTCATTGATTTCGCGCGTCCGTCCTGTCAGAAGTCTACGGACGCTTCTTCCTCGCACCAAGAGCTTCGAAGACGTTCGTCGGGGTGGCGAGAGACGACGCCCCATGTCGGGCCCGGTGAGAAGATGAGAAACATCGCGGGAGGTCCCGCGCTTAGCACGCGGCCCAGGATTGATGGACATCCTCACCTACTCGCGTGATTATATTCGTCGGCCCGCGTCTGTGCGTGCGTGCGTTACTCGTGCGTGAGTTACAGCCATGCACGCTCGTGAGCCCCGCGTGCGAGCGTGGTAATCACTGGTCGTTAGCGCCTCATTCACGCTGGATCGCTGGATGTTACGGACGTCACGGAGCTGCCTCATTTCCAGCCGGTATCGATACCTCGCACGTACGATCGATCGGTTTACGTCGGACCCCCTAAAGCCCGCCTCGGGGGAAGCCCCCCTGCCTTTCGACTCTCATCATTTTGTCCCGTCGCGATAGCGCATTGCTTTGATATTTGTTAGGTAATAGGCTTTTAATGACAGCTTCTCTCTCTCTCTCTCTCTCTCTCTCTCTCTCTCTTTCTCTTTCATGACTTCTTGGTTAATTGATATAAATTTGGATATCCAGATTGCCTATTATCACCAATGCAGGTTAACTTTAATTTTAATTACTCTTCTTTTTCTAGTTCTAATGGTTATTTTAACTAATATAGTTTAACTTTAATCTCGATTCAATTAATTCTTCATCTTTTTCTAATTCTATGAATAGTTAGAAAAAGATGAAGAGGAAGTTAAACCAAGATTAAAATCTATATTGATAAAAAACGAGCAGAATCAAAGAAAGAATAAATTGAATCGAGATTAAAGAATTAATCTATATATTGATGAAAATAGGCACAAATGGAATGGAGTAATATTCTAAATATGTAAAAGTTACCTTCTTTTATCGCCACGCTTTTGGATCTTGATCACATAATTTTCGGGTACAACGAAATTAATTTAGTATAATCAGGAGAATGTAATCTGTTTTGCAAATTCTTCGGGAAATATAATCGAGATTTGTTGAAAGTAACAAGAATCACAGTAACCCTTCTGTCCCGAGAAAAGGCCCGGCCTTCTCAACACCTCATCTCTCCGCTAGCGTGCGTTGATGATCTTTGAAACTGGTTGGCTCATTAGTATGTGAAGGTTGGTGCCACCTACTGGGCGGGGCAGCGGGTCATTGAAACAATGGTGTTGTGACTAGACATCATCGACCTCCTCGGGAAGCGCGCGCGGAGTAGCCGATTGATTTCAGCGATGATCGATAGATCTTTGTTTCTTCACATGACTGCTCGATCTTGAAAATGCTCGATTTTATATGACCGTCAGCTGTTTTCAGACCTATAACTCGATTATGTAATTAAGAATTCATCACTGAAAAAAATGTTTGGTTGAAAATGGACGAATCAGAAATTTCTGGTTAAATTTATTAGAATTCTAGATGAAATAATCGGAATTTTGATTGATACAATATTTCTGGTAAAATCTACTAGAATTCTTATTTTTATCAAAATAATTATATCAATAATTATAGAAGAATTCCAGTTATCTCAATTAGAAAACTTTAATAGAGTATACCAAAAAATTCTATTTCGTCCATTTTTTTACCAGAATTACTATTTAATTCAACCAGACCATTTTTCTCATAAACAATGCACTAATGATTTTCTTTCTTGAACATTTCTAGCTAAACTTTAGCGAACATACAGAGAAAGAATGATTTTGCTAAAGTATTTAAAAATTTAGACTTTATTATGTTATTCTCCTTGTTGTTTCTTTTTAAAAAATAAATTTAGTAAATATCCTTGACATTCTCATTCCTATTATAGCTTCACTTCATAAGAATTACTTATTTCTTTCTGGTTCAGTAAATTGGGATGAATATAAGCAATTGTTTTGATATGTTGGATGGTTGATACCATGGTTGATGCACTACTTGTACAATATATATTAATTCCGTTGAGAATGATTTGATGTAAATCGAAACGCGTACGGACATTATACGGACATCATATTCTGTTATATTAAAAATGGATTTTTAAACATATCCATTGTTATACTTGTGTATCGCGCTAACTCCTATTTCCCCTTACATTCTTGTTTTTAATTTATTAAATATTAAGGAGTTCTATAATCTTAATTATGGTTTTCATTATTGCTTAAAAATTTACTTAGATACAGATTGTTCTGAAGATAATTGTGTTAGATTTAAAATAATTATCAAAATTATTATTTTGAGAAAATCTATAACACAATTACAACTATCAAAATAATTATATGTAGGACGTTCAAGCTGATTGCTAGAATGTTGCACCACTGCTCGGCATGCTTGAGTTTTCTACTTAATTATTTTGATTCAACACAATTATTTTTAGATCTGTATTTACTTAAATTTTTAGATATTTCAGCAAAATTATTCTTTTTTTTTATGTACACACATATTGAGAGAAATTTTTGTGTAAATAACTATTTATTTTGTTGGTATGACTTACAAAAACCTTCACAAATCAACAAAATAAATAGTTATTTATATCAGAATTTTTCAATGCAACATCCGCTGTAATTATTTTGAACAACAAAGTTCCTGATGGAGCTCCTTGTATGATTATGTTAAATTGCGATTACATTATTAACGAAATATTAATTTAATAGCACACACATTTTTTATTCTCGATAACATAACAATAAGAAATAATTATTCGTCATTTTCCAGCGATGCGCAAGTACAAATGCCGGAGTGGTATCATGGTCACGACCCACGTGTCCGTTTTAAAGAATCGCCAGCAGCCACCATCAATCAAATCGACGGAGAACGGATTCTCTCGCTGCGCACGGGTTCATTAATTATCGCGCAATGCATGGAGGTGAAGGAGGAGGAGGAGGAGGCACTTTTTTTTGTCGCCGTAAAACAACGGAGACCAAAGCGAGCGGGCACGCAGGAACGTCGCCGCTGTCGTGAGTGCAGGTAAGCCCGATGGCATTCTAACTGGACGCTTTCTCGTGGACCTAGCCCTCTCCTCTCTCTTCCTCCCGCCCTCTCCCGTCCTCTTCTCTCAAAAAAGGGTAGAGAGTGCCAGTCATATATTAGAGAACTGTTGGGGACACCTAACAAGCTGGCAGAACACGTTTCCCAGAATCAGGGGTACCTGGTCCCGGGTACCTCTACGAGCAACCCTCTCTGAATCTGTCTCCGTCTCACTCCCACCTCCTCCATCTTTTCTCGCATCCTTTCACTGCCG
>NW_012130104.1:2584161-2586413 GCF_000143395.1 Atta cephalotes | reverse complement strand
TCTCTTCTCTCTCTCTCTCTCTCTCTCTCTCTCTCTCTCTCTCTCTTTCTGTCTTTTTCTCTTTTTCTCAACTCTCTACCGCGGCAATAATCCACGGTGTATTTCACGTCCGAGAGGCGTGGATGGATATTGTTTCGCGCGATGACGCCAGTTCGTATTTTTTCCCCTTTCCTACCACCGTGCCAGTTGAATTCTGCGGTTTTTAACACCGCGAACGCAATCGTCGAGTTGCCTCTGCCAGAAAAGTTCTCTCCAACAGTTCTCGCGTTGCATTATCGTCGACTTTTGCATCGGTCATTGACCAACCTAACGCACGTCGATCAACGAGTGCGCGAATTACAAGCTTGTTCAGATAGGAATTATACTGAAAAACATTGTGATTATTTTTGGTCCAGTGAATAATCATACTAATCAAGGTCCGATTTAATGTCCAGTTAATTCATTGATACAATAATTGGATTCATTAATATAACTACATAATTAATATAACTACATATTCATGCATTCTTACAATGAATTCTATTAATAGTTTTACAACCTAAATAATCATGAGAATTCATTGGATCAATTTTCATTAATTTAATGAATATTTTATTGTATTTATGTACAGTTTTTGTTCAGTGCAGAAAGTATTGTTTCTTTATCATGTAAAAATATTCGAGTATTACTTAAAGTTTTCTGCAATTGTATTTTCTGCAAAGTATTTTTGAAATGTTACCTCGTCAACCCTACTTTCTTTTGTATCTACATGAGAAAAATATTTTAATTAAACCAAAAGATTCAATTGGAATGGCGTAACCATTTTCTATTATTATAATTGGAAATTCTATTTGGTCTCACCAAAAGATCTGCTATTCTGGTTGGACCTTTTTTTGTTAGTTTAACTAGAATATTTTTCTTTGCGTTACAATCTAAATCAGAAGTAAGATATAATTGCATCGCTATCTGTTCAGTCGAAATCAACGTAATCTCTCATGAGGCCCAGAAAGATTTAATCTCAAAGAGTACGTTTCTTACATCGATACGCGACGATTACTCTTTACGAGCTGTTTGGCAATCTCGTTGTGAGATATAGAAACGAACGCGAAGCTATTCTCCAGCAGGCACGCTGGTGATTATTAATCCAATAGTTCTTCTTTATGTATCGCTGTAATTACCGTAACCAGTTTCACTGGTACTCTAGAATTACTATTAAAAAGAAATAACGCTCCGAGGCCGTTCACATCCCGTTCAACGAGCACTAAACGTTAAATAAAAGCGACATGCTGCTATTATTACAGTAGTACCTTCTAAGCTATAAATACGCGGCGTGAAAAGGATGAAAATAAACAGAAAATTATTTTGCGTCTGAATTGGTTCGACATGTTGGAATGTAACATTTTTCGCGTACTCGAATGTCTAAATCAATAATCTTATACACTTATATATTTAAAGTCGACTCGCGTGGAACAGTCATTTACATCGATTGATTTTCCGATAAACTGAAGGAGCAGCAAATCACCGAAGTGGAATTTTGCTTGACTCGCATAAATTTCACACGTCACGATCAGTACGGCGATATTTCGCTCAGCATTCTGCGCGATTTTCCGTATTGTCGAATTAGCATCCTTGTGTTTCGCGACGTAGCGATTACTACCTGCGTTAGGCAAGCCAATAAATTAATTTAACGTACAGTCCCAGGCGAGGTAAGCTGCTGAGCAGATCGCTTCCTAAAATACCTGAACGAGTTTACCAGAAATAAAAACAAGTCTTAATTAAATGAAACGGTCGTGGTACCGTGCGCCGCAGCACCGCTCTTGGGTTCGGTCAGTTAGTTTTACCCTCGCCAATTTGGGATTTCGAATTTAGTAGCTTCAAGTACATGAGAAAGAAAGAAAGAGAAAAAAAGGAAGATAAAATTCTCGAGACTTGTGTACAGCGTATGTCCTTATGTAGAGAAATCTGTAAACTGTGAGCGAACGGAAGAAATTTGTAAAAATGCACAAAAAGATATCTTTTTCTTTATGCATCTTGTGAAAACTGAAATTGATTAGAACCAGAAAAATTAGGATGAAATAAAACATTAAGCGATGATAATTCATGTTTAAAAATGACAATGAATTAATTATCTAGAAATATATATATATATATATATATATATATATATATATAGTAAAGTAAGTATTATATAGTAAGTAATTAAATTAAGTATAGTATACTATATAATTAATATTTCGTTAGGTCGTACTACGTAATAGTAATTAATTAAAATA
>NW_012130104.1:2577580-2584141 GCF_000143395.1 Atta cephalotes | reverse complement strand
ACCGTAAACGTAAAAAAGTTAAAGGTAAGTAGTAAAGTAAAACTAAATAAGTACGATAGTATATATATATTAATAATANANATATATATAAATATATATATATATATATATATATATATATATATATATACGGAAAGAACGATTTTGCTGAAGTATTTAAAAATTTAGATAGATACAGATTTGAAAATAATTTTGTTGGGCCATCGAAATGATTATAAAAAATGCAAGTATGGAAAACAATGTTGCAAAAAGTTTTGATATTCTAGCAATTAATTTAAGCGTCCTATATAATAATTATTTTGATGTTCCAGTAAAATTATTTTGAGATCTATCTAAATCTGTAGATATTTCAACAAAACTGTATTCATAATATTAAGTGGGAAAAAGTTCATGGCGTTTTTCCCGTTACATTTAACGGGAAAAACGCCACGAATTTTTTTCCCACACCTAATATAATCTCTTTTTTTATATAGCAACACGAAAATATAATTTTAATTAAAAAATTATTCATTCGAGTAGGAAAAAATTTTATATTTATTTTATGTTTGTTCGAAATGATGAGTCGTTCGAACACTTCTCTCGGTGCCTCGACTCAGGTAGCTCGGTCCTGGTATCAAAAACACATCGTGTCTTACACGAGTTGCGTCTGATAACACTATTATCCAAAATGATTCACACAGATCTCGCTTGATCTTTGAGTTGCTTTACTAACCGACTTATATCAGGAATTTTTTTACTTGATACAGATAACAAGTTCAGGATTTATTACTTCATTCCGATTCCTCTTTATCTATTAGATAGCATTTTATTACTTATTAGTAACATTAATGTTGTAAAGAGATTCAAGATTTAATTAATTTACATATTTAAGAGAAGAGAAGTTTAATGTAACTTTTCCTTCTCTCAGATGCAAATAATGATAATTCTGGCGAATTATTCATCAAGGGACTTAATTTACATATCATTAAATTAAGCGAAACGGCTAATTTAATTAAATAATGCAATTGATTAATGAAGGCGTAATATCCACATATATCATAGATGTTATCCATGAAACACGTTTAGACTTCGAAGGATTTATATCAACGCGACACAATAAGCTCGCAACGATACATCATGGAAGATCGTTAAGCTGACGGGCGTACAAAAAGATTTCAATTCGCTTGCTGTCAGAAATGATAATTCTCTCGATTTCTTCCTTGTATATAATTGCACGGACATTATACTTATGTTGCCAAATTATTTTCGAACTCTCATATGTTTGTACGCGTGACGTTTGTACATGGGAAGCACGATAATTTTGTTACTTCTATGGTAACCTAAGAATATAATAATGCTGTGATAAATAAATTTTATTAAATTTTGATAAAATTATAAAGTTTACTCAATGTTCAAAAATGTGTAAACTTTATTGTTCTCGTTAATCATGAAACATATAACATTCAAGTTTTGAAAGATTACACTGAAAAAAATTCCGGAATTCTGGTTGATACAATATTTCTAGTAAAATCTACCAGAATTCTTAATTTTACCACATATCAATTAGAATTCTAATTATATCAATGGGAATTCTAGTAGATTTAATCAGAAAATTCTGATTCGTTTATTTTCCAGCAGAATTACTATTTAATTCAACTTTTTCTTTGTGTAAGATACAGCCCGTTGGATTGTTCTATCAATTATTAATTTTTAGATACTGGTAAGTTTTGTATTATTTTATTTGTTCGTATTTCGTAAGAGTTCTTCAGTTATTCCAAAATGACAACTATAGTTATTAAAAAGTTGATTTTTTAACAATTCAAAAAATATTGTACATCGTAAAATCAGTTTCTACATCGTATAAATTTCAAATCAGACGTATTGGATACTCTTGTCATTAATTTCAATGTATCGACGAGCATTAAGAATTCCGGGGAAAATTCCCTCGATGACAAGGGTGAGTTCGTGAGAGAGGATCGGTGAAAGGAGAGACGTGGAAGGAGGATGGGGGTCAAGGGTAATGCATTCCATGAGTTGACACTCGTGGCTGGCCCGAATGTTTCGGATGGTTTTCTCTCCTTCTTCGATCTTCTGTCCTTCTCAATGTATCCCGATTCTCTCTCATACACTACGGGTTCCACCAGCTGGATCCAACACGGCGTGTAGACTCCGACGATGAACGGGAGAAGAGGTCTGGTGCTGAGCTACGGTACGTGTTCTCGGTTCCTGGAATCGCTAATTAGTGTCCTCCTTGTTTTATTCCCATGCTGCTCGTCCCCTGCTTGAAAATGGGTGTTCGTGTCGTGGCCGCGACATTGGTTCCCCTTCACAGAGTCTACCTACTATCAGAGACAGATTGACGC
The DNA here is from genome assembly GCF_000143395.1 of Atta cephalotes. Classification (NCBI taxonomy): domain Eukaryota; kingdom Metazoa; phylum Arthropoda; class Insecta; order Hymenoptera; family Formicidae; genus Atta; species Atta cephalotes. The sequence goes on along the minus strand of NW_012130104.1, from coordinate 2,581,799 downwards.
CTGGGATGACGATTTCATCTTCTTATAACCGCCAGCGATCATAAAATTATTTCCATTTCTAGGAATAATTTTTATTATATTAAAAGCATTCTTTCATGTTGATAATTTAATTTATGAAATGTTTGACATATATCGTTTAAGTTTACATTTAATTTAATCCTGCTGGTCTGTTTAAATTTACTATACAATACCGTATTGTTTGCATCAATAAAAAAGCATTAAAAAGCTATAAAAAAATGAAAAACAAAATTTTTTTTACAAAACTCGGACTCGTCTATAGAGGTTTGCGGCGCGGGGCGCTTGCCAGCCAATCCCCAACTTCCCGCGCGCCAAGCGATCGGCATATATTATATTTCGCAGTAATAGGCCGAGCGAACACGCGTATTCGGCTATCCTTAAGGATTAATATCTCATTAACTATTGGGGAAATTTACAAAATAGAGTACTTTTCGACTCAGTTTAGTTCGCTCTATCTGCCTATGAAATATTTGGCGATTATTTTCAAACACCCTGTATATGATAGAGATAAGTATTATTAAATGTTGACTGATGCGTGTACATAGAGTAGAGAAGATATTTTACAGTCGATGCACGCTTTATCGATTTCTTCGACGAATTTCTCGAATGCCTCGCACTTCTTCTCGACCCTTCGCACCTTCGAAAAGCCTATCTTCGTTCGGCGATTTGATCCACGCAGGAGATCGCCGGATGGAAACGGCCTCAATTCTTGGAATCACTAATTAGCGATTGTCTCGTTTTCTTCTTTTCCAATCGGTAGCAAAAGAACCAGTTGACGAATCTGATTGGAAGATGTTCATATCTTACGCGATGTCAATCTGTCGCCTGAAGTGACAAATCATGCATAAGCTTACTTTTCATCATTTCACGGCTTTAATATAATTCAGATGTTATTATTAATTTCATATCTTGCGAAATTGAACGAGAAATAAATTATATAATGCGTTAAATAAAATAAAAGAAAATGAAACGTGATGTAGATAATTTCACATTTTATTTTAAAAAATGGAAGGTTTGCCGAAGGTTGCAAATGAAATAAAATGAGATCATCATATGTCGTTTATTTAAGTTTACATTTGGTTTAAGAAAATATTCTATATATGTTTTAAGACAATAAAATTAGATACGCAGTTTTATGAAACAGATAAAGAGAGCTAGAGAACTTAGTTTAAAAAATATAATAATCATCATTAGTGTAGCACTTTCAAGGGATTGAAAATTCAAAGGGGTTTCAGGGAGCGCTTGATCGTTCACAGGGCGTGGACTAGACCCGAAGCAGGAAGGACACGTGCGTCCTGCGACGATGGTCGAATGTCTGCACGTCCTTCGGCAGCGACGACGCAAACGACGGCGGAATAAAGCGGGAACGTGACCGGCGCTCCTCGCAATTTACGTCAAAAGCGGCGTCGTGGAATCCCGCATACCGAATAACGACGTCGTCCTGAGAATAATGTTCCCTATGTAGATCCGATCCCGATAGGAAAATACCGCGCGTCTGTCCCTTTCTAGGATCTCACGCAGAAAAAAGGAAATAGCCAGAACAAGGTACACCCTCCGACGGTCATCGTCACAAGTGACACAATCATTTATTTGGATACCCGAAATAGCGATCTATAACAAATAATTTCTTTCAATTTTTTTTTTAAAGATTTTAAAATTATTTTATCGATAAATATTTTTCTCTTTTTCTATTCATTTTTTAGGAACGTACACGATAAATTCATAATGCCAAATTATTATACTCAGTTTGAATTATTTTTAATCATATCTGCAGATTACTACTTCTCTCTCCAATGTTGTTATTTTGATTAAAATAATAGAATTAAATAATTTAACTCAAGAAAATATATTAAATTTGAAACAAATTTAGTTTATTACTTATTAAGTGCTTACATTAATATGGACGATGTTTACTAATATTTGTAGTACAATAGAGTTGCAAACCGTTAAAAATTAAGAATGTATCGATAATCGCGTTCCTGCAAAGTAAATTAAATTTGGAAATGTGTTTAATATTTACACTTCAAATATATATGAAAGTTATATAAATAAGATTTTATTTTTATTTAACACAGTTTTATTATGTTTTAGTCTATTTGTTACTAAAAATTAAATTATTTTTCACAACATTAAGAAAAATCTCAATTTTTTTGTGTTCAACTTTAAGTTTAAAATGATTTATACATAGTTTCATTGTGTTCATCTGTTTCGTTATTCAGTAAATAAATAAATAAATAAAATAATTCTGTTTATTTTCAGAACAATTTGTGCATCACAATAAAATTTTTATATCATATTAATTATAAATCATCTTGAATATATATTAAAAAATACAGATTTTTCTTTGATTTTTTCATTAGAGCACATATCTAATTCTTATTGAAATAATTTTTTATCTCTATAGAAAATCACTGTTAAATTTTTCTATACTTTTAAATGCAATATAAAATAATTTGTAATTTTTTTCATAATTTTTTGAATGTTTTCAAAACGTCCAATATATTCTTAACTGATCATAGTCGATGTTTTTCTTATATTCGACTGCAATTAATCAATTTTTTATGATTTATGACTCTATTATAGAACAAGTATAACCACAGAAATAGATTGATTGACATTTTGACACAGATGGAAGTAAAAAAATAATAAAACGTTTAATTCAGGGGATTAGATAATCATTGCTCATTTGATATCTATAAACAGTGTAACAAGATAGTGCGAATGTTTTCTAAAACATTTCACTTTTTGAAATGTGAAAACATGAAATTATCTATAATACATCATATTTCATTTTCTTCTAATTCGACGCGCTCATTGCATAATGCCTTTTCATATAATTATACGTTATGCGATAAGGTAGATACTTTCATCTTCGTGAGTAATCGGCGCTTAAAGGGTTTACCTATCTCGACTCGATGGATATCACGAATCACTATTTCGCTGCGAAGGGAAGATGAGGGAAGACAGCCTCGGGGCTGTAATCGTTCCGCGGCGAATGCTCTTCGACGCGTGATAGATAATGACAATTTCGTGTCAGCGGTCCCGCGGACAGTTCTAACGAGCGGCCTTTACCTCTTGCACCAAGCTGGAGGTTCGTACGAATGAAAAGAAGGCAGCGTCTCCAAAGGGAACATAACAGCGGAGAAACGGAGCGGCGAGGCGAATCGTCGGCACAATGCGCCGGCATCGAGAACGCGGTCCACTGCGTCCCGCCAGCGGATAGCAGTTTTTGCCCAATTGAATTGAATGTAAAACACGGCCTTACATCAATCTGAGCCGCGAGGCTGAGTGACCGGAGTGATTTAAGTATCGGCTTTACTACGGTCTTTAGGGCTTTCGTATGTGCCTGTTTATGTAGGATAAGTAGCGACTGAAGAATCGACGCGAATGTCTTCGGCGTAAAAGCACGATGGTGACTCATCCGGGAAACCTTCCTCCTTTACGTAAATTATTATCAGAAGTATTACCTTTGATATTTTCAAAATCGCTAATATTATATGATAAATATCAATGATGATAGCAAATTTGAGAAATTACGAATTAAAGTTGTAGGATTGACAGAAAAAATGATTGCGAAAATTGTCAATTTGATTTTAGCAATGATTCTTAAGATGTTCAAATTCAACTACTCATTTAAAATATACAATATATTTTTAAATATATTGTTAATCTTTAAGTGGGTGATTACAGTTTTACAATTTTTAAAACCTTGTTCTATCATAGAAAAGGAAAACAAAAGGCATTGCCCAGATGTCTACAAGTTTTAAAGTTCATTATGTTTACATTTCTTTATCTTATGAGAGCACACTAGGAAGAAATATTTTAAATTTTAATAAATATTTATTTGAATAGTGCCGAAACATTCATTTACAGTGAATAAATATTTACTTAACAAAATGAAATGATAGTTACATCAAATTAATTTTGTATCAAATAAATATATTTTCATATTTAGTAATGAATTATTTTTGATTGGCACTATTCAAACAAATCATTTAATATATTTTTTCAGTAATATACATACACTAGTAAAAAATATAACAGTGAAATAAAAAATGTTCTTTGGATTTCCTTGGAGCACTCCATTTACCAAGTTGCTTATCTTCTAACCGACTACTTTCTTAAAGGTTAAATATATGAATTAAATATATGAAAGGTTAAATGTATGAGGGGGAGAGGGAAGGAGGGAGGGAGGGAGGGG
>NW_012130104.1:2533100-2577560 GCF_000143395.1 Atta cephalotes | reverse complement strand
GAGAGAGAGAGAGAGACTAGGCGGTAATTGTGTCAAGCGATCGATCAATAGCGTGTAACATGTCGGAGATCGATCACGGTGAAATGAAATTTCGTTGGCCGATAGAGCGGCGGAGGTGTTACAAATTACGCTATGACCTTGAGAGTTTTTCTAAGAGACGTCAATATTTTTTCTCCGAACATGCTCGCGCGGGGACCACCGTGTTCGTTAACACGGCGCACCGAGTCAATCCATCAGAGTTCGATCGAATCTGCCCCGGCTTGATCACCTTAAAACCCGTGTTCTTCCGCCGGGGGAATCACGAATAAAGTCGGATCCACGGCTCTGAAAGGGACGTATCGTTCGGACGCACGCAGAATTTATAGTCCTGGATTCGACGAGAAAGCCGCCGCATCGCTATAACCGCGGGACTCAGCATCTGGAGCGTTTTATGATAATTGGATGTGTGGCATGTCGGCACCACGTCTCGCCGCCGTATGATGGATTTTTTGTCCTACGAAAACGGAGGGAATGCTGTCGGAATAAACCTGCAACGAATGCCGATCGTTGGCTTCTGCACGATTTTTCTGCTGAAAATAAAACCCCCGAAACGATTTAATATGTCGAGGCTTATCTTTCGTTACTAACACGCTGTGTTAATTTACATCGATAGCGATAATTAATTCATCTCTTTGCATTTAATTCGCACGGAGGATTAATTTTCACGGAAGGCGACGATTCATTCGTTGACTTATGACGATCGGAGACAACTGTAAATCACTTTGCGGACTCCACGCGGTCCTCATGGCAAATGTGGCACGTAAAACTCGAGCTGGCCGTCGCTGCTATTTCAGGCGTCCTTAATGGTATAATGTAGCGTTCCATAGTGACAAACTCTGCGAGCGAACAACATTCCCGCCTTCGGTCTTTCTTTTTCGCATCGTTCCAGCGAGAAGCGCTCCTTTTGTTTCCCATGATCTCCATGCCAATTCTCTTCCCTTTCTTTCAGTTATTCCGATTCTTCAATCTGTTATAAATTTTCGTTTCACTTCGCGTGGATACAACTATCTCGTGACAATCACTTATTTTTAACAGCATATTTTGGAGATTAATTAGAATAAAAAGTTCTACGAAAATTAATGATATATCTCAGTTTTCCATTATTCGAATCGAATATAGAGCATCTTAATTATTTGTTTATATCAGTATTTTTTAATTAATCAGAACGAAAATAAATAATTTTAATTTGAAAGCAGAGATATTTATTTCTGCGAAATAAATCATCATTAATAAAAATTATGTATTTCTGCTTTCAAATTAAAATTATTTAATCCAATATGATTTATGTATTATTATTTCACATTTTTAATCTAAGAGCAATTTAAAACAATGAAGTATTTAACTCTTCTGTCAATATAGAGGATGCCCGAATACCTACATATACCAAATCTTAAACAGGAAATATTTTTATATTTTTGTACGAATTTCGTTATGACGTCTGAAAAATTTTATTCTTTGAACACATACAATTAAAGAATAATTTTGCACAAACTTTATCTCATTTTTACTTTTACATTTTTAGCGAGAATCCTGTGAAACATGAAATGAAAATGTTTCAATGAAAAGGAGAAAAAGTATGCATTGACAGAAGGGTTAATGTAAGATTTATTGAATTTCTAAGCATTTATAAAAAATAATTAATTACCTAAAATTTCTCTTAAAGATTTTTTTGATATTTGTCGTGATTATATTTCGGAAAATAATACAACAAGAATTATAATTCTTATTTGCCTCCGATTTCAACCGTTATACCGATATTTACTAAATTTAATACATCTTTTCGAATTAACTGTATTGTTTTTAGTTAAATTAATTTAGTTAAAGACGAAATGAGTACAAGCAATGACTTATGGAAATTAAAAATAACTAAAATTGATATAATTTAATATTATTAGTTTAACAATATGCATTGATAAAAAAATTAAATTTCAACAAATATTTGTTTGAATTGAAAGCTCTAATTGTAGATAAATATTAATTAAATTTACATATATTTATTTGATGCGTGAAAAACGGAACTCACTCATACGACGTGCGAAATACAGAATACTTTGAAAAGATTTACAGTAGCGAATTCTTGTGTTTAAATTTTCATTCCTAATTGTTAATACTTGTCTATGTGACGTCATAGTGTTATTTTAGTGATGAGACGCAATTTTCTCAACTTTTTTACTCGTCCAAAATATATTACACGTAATTAATAATTACGTACGCAGAGAAATATTGGAAGTGTCATGAAGAGGAAGTCATCTAGGAAGTGTAAGTATGCATATTTTCCATTCGGATTGCATCATAACTCTCGTGAATAATGTAATCAGAATGGAATGCGATTTTTTTTAAAAAAACGATTGCGATTGAGAATCCCTGCGTTTAGATTTTTGACTGTGTGACGTCACACCATCATTAGTTCAGTTGAGTGAACGACGTAATACTGATAAGATTTGCGACATTTTTCGCGATTTTCGCGATTTTTGATTCATCCAAAGTATATCATACGGATGCAAAGAAGCATTCGGATGTTGTGACGAATGTCTAGGAAGTGTAAGCGTGCATATTTTTCCACTCAAACAGTATAATCTGGACGGAGTGTGAGTTTTTCAAAAAACTGTTATGGTCGCGAGTCCCTGCGTTTGGATTTTGATCCCCGTGGCGCTTGATCCCGTGACGTCATAGCATTAGTTGAATGGATGATAAAGACTGGTAAGATGCGCAGTATTATGTGCGACCTTTTATATCTTGTAACCTTTCAAATTTATAGCGAATAAATTCACTCACTTTGGTAATTTTCACTTCAAAATAAATTCAAAATAAATCGATTACTTTATCTTTAGATGCGCAATTTTTCCGCAACAGGTAAATGCGAGGAATGCCAACAATAGCGTCGCCGCGCGATTATCATTATGTGCGATTATCGCATGTGTTTGTTTGTCTGAATGCAATGAATCTATAGCTCGAAATATTATAGATAAATATTATCTCCGATGAATGTAATTCCTTCTAAAATCATTTTTCTCTCTCTCTTCGTCGCGAAAATGTCTGACCGTCTACAAGCGAGCGTGGATATAATAATAACGTGTAATCTATTATAATAATTCCGCTCTTAACGCGGAGTATCTCGACAGGTGAAATTGTTTTTGTGAAAAAATCCATAACGATCGTTATATATTCCTTTCAGATTTTTCATTGCTCATGATAGCGCGATTCTATAGGTGTATCTATATTTTTATGTACACAGATAAACATTTATAATAAATGTGTAAATCTATATTTACCTACAGTGAGTGCAAAAAGTATTCGTACAGAGAAAATATTTTTTAAAAAACTTTATTTTTAAAAAATAAATATTATCCAAGAGAAATGAGTCATCGAATTGATGTCAAATCAATATAAATATGATGATTTCAATTTGACTTCGATTCGATGTTTAATTGACGATCATTTCTTGTTAGATAATTAACAATTTATTCATAAAGAATAAAATGGACCGTTTCTTAAAATTATATATATCAAAAAGATGTATATTAATTATAAATATATCATCTAGAAAATAAGCGAAAATTAAAAATTGTTATTTGGATGCTCAAAAGTATTTATACAAACGAGAAATTTAGCTTCTAAAATCAGGAATACATGCGAAATTCGTTTGTTTATGTTAGAATAGAATGTATTCAATAAAATTGCTAATTAATGTTTATTTTCTTTAGAAATAAGACAAATAAGACTTTTTTTATAACAAATTTTCTTGTACTTTTTGTTCTCATTGTATATATAGATAATAAATATGATAATAAATAAGTTCGAAAATATACATTTTACTTGTTATGTTACAATTATTAAATTTAACAATCGCAAGAATGATTATGAAAATAATAAAAGTACAGTATGATATTTATATCATTAATAATTAATTTTTTAACATTGCTTGCAGTCGAATATATTTCGTACGTTAAATTTTTCGTGGAACTCTAAATGTAATTCGTTGACCATTTTCGAATAGAGATCGTAAATTGACACATAATTAAATAACACAATAATTCGATCATACATTTATTAATGATTTTACATGTATATTTTAAGATTTTCGCGATTCTACAATTGTAAATAAATCAACTTATTTGCTCACTCAAATTTGCATAAATTTTTTCATAAAATGATAGTAAATTGATTTGTAACTGACATACGCGCGGTGAGTGAATAGCATTGACACAAGTCGCTCCGTTTGTTGACATTCCTCGTCTACTATTTGGATCTCAAAGAATCAAAGCTTTGACCTCATCGGTATGCGAATAACAACAATAAGGTGACCGTAACCGACATATAACGGAACCACGTAGTGCGTACTTTATCATTCATATGATGCACAACGAACAGGTAGCAGCGTGAATTACTCCGCGAATCATTGTACTATTTTTAGAATGTGATCGCGACAATATCAAAAGATTCCAAATGCGATTATCTTTTACGAATATTTATATACAGTGAATTTGATTACTTTATGTTATATCAGATTAGAAATTATTATACATGAATTAATAAAATTAATTCTATTTTTGGTCAAAGCGGATCTTAGTGTTTAGTCAATATTAAATTTTTTCAAATAATTAAATAATTAAAATAATTCAAAATTAATGTTATAATCCAAAATTATTTGCAAATTTTTAAGATGATTATTGGCTTTACTATTAAATGAACGATCAATCTAATTTGAGATATTAAACACCTTCAATTTATGATTGCGTTTAAATCTGACAAACTTTTTATCAGCGCACAGTTTATAAAACTGAAATAATAGATAAGTATATTTGTACTTTCATTAGCTTTGAATTCCTTCATTGTGTTTTAAAAAATTGAGAATTCGTATAATTGTTACATTTTAAATAATGCAAAAGTATAAATATTTTAAATAATTAAATACTTAATACTAATATTGTCGTGTTATTTAACAAAATATATACAATAAGTACAAAAAGTATTCGTACAAAGAAAATATTTACAAAAAAACTTTATTTAAAAAAATTAAATATTATTCAGCGAGAAATGACTCATCGAATTGATGTTGAATCGATGTCGATACGATGATTTCAACACCAATTTGACGTTTAATTGATGATCATTTCTTGCTGACTAATTAACAATTTATTCATAAATAATAAAATAGCTTGTATGTTTCTTATAGAAAATGTATCATCTAAAAAATAACCGAAAATTAAAAGTTCTATTGTTTGGATACTCAAAAAGTATTCGTATAATCGAGAAATTTAGCTTCTAATATCAGAAATACATGCGAAGCTCGTTTGTTTATGATAGAATAGAAAATGTATCCATAAATTGCATAAAATCGCTAATTAATGTTTATTTTCTACGTGAGACTTTTTATAAAAAATGTACGAATGCTTTTTGCATTCACTGTATAAAAGTGATGTATAAAAGTGATTGTTAAATGATGCATTATTTATTTATTATTTATTCACGGACCGTATCGGATTTATCAACACTTTATTGATGAAAATTTTGAGAAAATGATTAGAAATGATTAGCTGTTCTCAGTTATTTTCATATTATCATCTTCTCAGAATATGTTATTACATATACGTATGTTATGTGTTATTTTTTATGAATGATATATATTTGTATATAAGAATACTTTACATTTTTTAATTTCATCAAGTGAAAGTACATTAGATAAACAAAAGTCATTTAGCAAGTAGTGTTACGCAATTCATTTGGCGACTTAGATATTCGCTTGGGATTTGTGTCTCAGAAAAGCGACAATTAAATTAAAGAGCGACAATAAAAGAATCGCGATTGGTGATGGCTGAGCTCAGGTGCGGTCGAAATTGCAACAAGTTCAAGCGTCTCTCTTCGTTCGTCTTTACTCACGTATGCAAGGAGAACGACGTTCACACGCACGCACACGTCGATGAATGTAGAATGGAGTAGTGGATATACCAGCAAAAGTAGTACGGGGCACGAGATATCCAGGTATACCCAAAGATATACCAAACTGTTGTCTTAAGGTTACCATATATTACGTCTCTTGCCGTGGGGTCCCCAACGTAGTCCTCGTCCCACTTGCGTATGTCCAGATCGAGTCCTCCCTTTCCCTCCCGAGATAGACGGAGGGGAAGAAAGTCTCTGAGAGGTCCCACAGACCCCGTGTCGTCGCGAGCATTCCTGGAGCTGATTTTATTTGTAGGATGTCAACCAGTCGCAGGCGAGGCGGGCCTCGGGAAAGAGGACGTAGAACTTGAGATTGGGAATCGGCGGAAGAAAGATAGAGAGAAAGAGACAAAGAGAGAAAAAGAGGGAAGGAGGGGGGAGAAAACGAGAAAGAGCGAAGAGAGGTGCATGGGACCCAGGACTGGACCCAGGCCGGACAGGACCAAATGGCAATTAATTCCCCTCTAGATTTATCGTGTTCAATCCCGTCGATCGAGCCTCGCGAATACTATTATCCTCGCGAGATATAGCGATGATTTTTTAGGATTCGCAACGCGCGGTGTCGTGCCAATCATTTCAACGCTTCAACAAGTCGCAATCTTATTAGCATCCACATTATTTATATTTTTTTGTTTATATATTTTTAATATATTGTAAGTAACTCTCGATTATAATAATGGATTATTTGGATCTGAAGTGAAAATTTTAAACGATCGATTTAATCGATATGATTAGTATTTTGAGATTTTTAATTATAGGTAAAATAACTTTGAACATTCTTTTATTAATTACCATAAGATTTATTTGTATTCTACAGGAGATTTATTTGCATTCTATAGATACTTCAAACAGGATGTTTAAAAATTTAAGTTCCTATAATTGTACCCGAAAAGAACAATTTTTCTGAAGTCTCTAAAAATTTAGTTAAATACAGGTCTGAAAACGATATTGACGAATTATCAAAGTAACTATGTAGGAATCTCAAACATAATGAAAAATGCTGCAAAAATTCTGACATTCTAAATTAATTTGTTTGAGCGTTCTACATAATTATTTTGATTATAGTTTTGATTATATAATCATTTTAATTATAGTCCAACAAAATTATTTTCAGATTTGTATCTAGCTAAACTTTTAGATTCTTTAATAAAACCATACTTTCCATGTAGTTATGATTTAAATGTTAACAAATGCATAACAATAAATATCATTAAATGGAATACTAATGGCTTTTAGAACATATTTTAATTTTATGCGATATTAATAAATTGCACGATACAATATTGTATTAAGCGATGTCGCAATATTGTTACACCTGTCGCTATGGGAGAGGCGTGAGTTATAAAATTTAACAAACGCTCCGATAATAATATTGCTTTTGATAATAATTCTGAATATACGTACATGATTCTCGCGACGCGAAATTAGCAGACCGTTGTAGAAATACACTCGTAACAGCATCAGCGCGAATTTCGCGTTTCCTTAAACGGCGAGACCGTTTTTTTTTCACATTAAATATATCTGGGATGAAACTCGGGATACAATGACGATGCGATAACACACGCTGCTTTATGAGTTATATGTTCATTCTCAGGTACGTGGGCTGAATCCTCACGCGGTCTTGTCACCGAGCGCGACTTTTCCTCTTCATTTTTTCTCTTTTTACGTTTGATCACGTTTCTCTTATTAATATTTATTCTCGATATATTAGTAACTTGATATATTAACTTGTAAACGCTACACTAGATGCTTTTTATTTGGTAACACAATCGACATAAGTGATATTTTATATTTTTACTCAATAAAATGTCAAGAAAGATAATGTGTGTCGACTCATGTCATGCATGACTGCATGGAAATCACTCACTATGGGAACAATAAAAAACTTGATTATGGCGTATTCAACTGCGAATTCAATTGCTTATCTATAACTTTTTAAAATATATTGTAAATTTTTTTTTTCAATTAAAACCATATATTAAAGAACATATCGGTACTACGCAAGTGGTGTATCTTTATTAGAAAAAAGTTATATTGGAAAAAATATAATTTTTCCAAATTAAAAGTTTCATTAGAAAAAGTATTGAAGAAGCGTTGGAAAAAGAAAAATTGACAATGAATATACCTTATCGAAAAGGCGTTTAAGGGTTAAGTAAAAGATCGAACGAGTAAAGTTATTTCACTGGCATGTGAGAGTTTGAATTATGTCGTGAGTTTGTTAGTTTCGCGAGTCAATCGCATTATCAATCATAGACCGATCTTCCATTTTTATTTTTCTCGCGAAATCTAGTTAGCGATCTCACCGTGGCTACCGTTTTTGATTATCGAGCAGAGACCATTTTTCTTTCGTCGCTCATGGCAGATGCGGCCGCGCAGATAAGAATGACCGAGGGTAGCTGTCGAGGCTCCTCGACGTTATACTGACTAAATATCGCCCCGCTTAATCCTATTAAATTTATGCGCGCTTGTAAGACACGAGTGATCTGCTCGATTCTCACGGTATGCGCTGCCAATGCATATGCGAATATCTTCAATCACGAACATATTAATATCATAATAAAATAAAATAAATTTTTTTTATATAGCACATGAATTTAGTATCAAATCTAAATTTTTTCAAAATAAAAATTTATCGATCAATACTTTTTCTAATAAAACTTTTAAAAAAACTTTTGAAAAGTTCTATTTTTTTCCAATATAACTTGATTCAAAAAAGAAGATTCTTGGTTATAATAATCTATTGCAGTATCAGATTTATACTTAAACGTAATTGAACGTGAATTTTATTTTACAAATCATACATTTATTTCATTAATTCGAACTGATTATTTGAATACAAAATTCCTTTAAGAAAAATTGTTTCAATATACTGATTAATTATTCAGTAACTAATGATATTTCACCAATAACTGCAGATGAAATACCATCATTTACTGAATAGTTAATCAGTGTATTAAAACACTTTTTTCTATTTTGTTATATATATCCATATACGACATCAATGTGAATATATAAGACATCAAACGAGCTTTATACTAAAGAAATCAAGCATTGATATTTTTTTATCACTAAGAAATGAACTTCATATCCATATTATATATTTTGTGTCTCTCTCTCGATAAAATAATTTTTTCGCATAATAATATAAACCTTAATTCTTCGAGGTACCACTGGATATACACACTATGGGTTACACGTTTTTCGTGACTATGTATCGGATAAATGATGAACGAATCAAGAAGATGCGGCGTATATATTTGGATTTACCAAAATATTTCTATCGTGAGAGACTTGCTCGGCAGAAATGAATCCCGAAGCGCGTACGTCCATCGTTGAGCTTGTAATGGTCCGTGGATTCTCGTCACGACTATAGATCCTTGGGTGCCATGGTAGCTGGGACTGCCTGCTGGGCGTCCCAACACTATCGGTCCCGCATCAGCCACGGATTTCAGAAGCTACCAACTTATATGTACATATACATACGTAGCAGCATGCGTTTGCGCTCGCATCTCTGTGTGCGGCAAGTCTTTACAGCGACTCCCCGCTGCAGTAGCAACGTCGAGTTGCGCCAATCGTGAAAAGAAAAAGAGACTCGCCCACGGCTCTAACATTATCGCGAGCGATGATATTCCTGGGGATCGGAAGGTGCGTTGAAGTCCGCTCGCGTCAACAGTTTTAACTGACTCTGTTCATAAATTCCATTTGTCCTCTTTTAGATGATAATCGTATATCAATAAGCTTTTATGTAAAAGAAAAATCAAGCGTTAATACTTCTTTACCACTGAGAAATGAGTTTTATGTCCATATTCTCTCTAGAAAAACATACATACATATTATATTTTGCGTAGAAAAAATAATTTTTCAGCATAATAATGTAAACCTTAATCCTTCGATGATAACCACACAAATTGTTCTTTTTTACTTTATATATTACAACTGTTTTATTAATAACGATACATACAATTGTAAACTTGTTATCGTTATATTCCTTAATGTCTTATGTTTCTATTGAAAAATTGTAAAAATAATATGTTCATTTTTATGCGATATTTTTATACTCAGTGTATTGTATAGATAATAACGCATAATGTAGCACCGAAGGGTTTAATTATTTAAAACGTTTGAATAATTTTCTTAATAAATTTCTTAATTTTCTTAATTCCAAAATCTTTAAGGGAAATAGTAAAGAAATTGTAAAATATATTATGCATTCGTAATTTTAATATGAAACTGATCGTATTATCTCATTTATTTATTTTCGTTATTATAAAAAAAATAATGAAATGTATATTTCAGGTATAATCTTTGTCTACCTGCATTTCTACATTCGGTAAATGAATTTAACAAAATTTTATCTAACTTATTATAAATATTGACAAATCGTTATTTTTTTCTTAAATCATCTGCGGAATTAAATTAAAAATTGGGTGGTCATTATAATTAATATCTTGTTGAGTATAAATAGTATATATTAGAGTATAATCTTTTCTTTCTAGACATATATGTATAAACACAATAATCTGTCATACAATTTTAATTATGTGACAGCACGTTGCATAACCGATTAGTTATTACCTTGAGCGAGTCATATTTTTTCAGAAAGAGCTCGCAGATTGCTTTTTCGCGTGATGTCGCGTTAAAATAATGAGTATTGTTAGTCCATTCAATAAAATAATATGCTTTTTTTAACAAACTTCCGATCGCAGCACGATGTATATCGTCAAACAGTATCCCTAATCAATCGATATTACAAAACTATGTTTGCTCCTGCAATAAAAGTTACATTCTTATATAGTAATGGGAGTTTTCTATAAGATCTTTTAATCTTCGATTATTAGGATATGTAGTAATTAATTCGATTCCACGAGATATTAAAAAAAGCTTTTGTTTACTGCTTCTTATATATTTTTACAATAATATATTTTATTGATTTTTCTTTCTCTCTCTCTCTCTCTCTCTCTCTCTCCTCTTTCTATTTATATATTAGTATTTATATTATTAGTATGAAAGTTAATTACATTTAGTTAGATACAATAACATCTATGAGAAAAACTCTCATCTACTCTCTAAAATATTTGGAGTAAAATCTAATTCTAAAGTGATAAAGAGAGATTTCATAATTTGTTTTTATTTCAAGACTGTCTTAATAATATCTTAAGATGCTAATACATCTTTCTGATTGGCTTGCAGCATCTTAAGTATGTACTTAAGATACGCTGTACTTAAGATACTCAAATATAAGAATCTATGAATACCGATCAAAGAGTGACAATTGAACCAATGATGAAAAAGAGTGACTCAATTGTCAATTTTTAAGTGATTTCTCTTTAGAGTTAGATTCTACTGCAAAGATTTTAGAGAGTAGTTCACATTTCTTCTTTTTTTTTCTTGGATCTTTTTGGATTTCCGACGTTATAAGAAAAGACAAATACAATTTTAATATCTAACATTA
This sequence comes from Atta cephalotes, assembly GCF_000143395.1. Lineage (NCBI taxonomy): Eukaryota > Metazoa > Arthropoda > Insecta > Hymenoptera > Formicidae > Atta > Atta cephalotes. Next base: position 2,566,129 of record NW_012130104.1, on the reverse strand, counting down.
CAAGGCATGAATTTTCAGCAAGTGGAACCAAGGATCGAGACATTAATGTTTTATCTATTCGCACTTATTTCTATATCCCATCTTCTCAAGTTTCCTTTTAGTCACGCCAAATATGCCTTTGCGTTCTCCGTGAATTTCGCAGCGCCTCCCTCGCGATCTATCGAGGCATCGAGGGCTCGAAACGAGACGTATGCGGCTGGACTCGGCGAGAGGTCCACGCGATCATTTATCATACAGGAAACAATAGGAACTGGCAAAACACGTGCTTCGCGCGCGCTCCGCAAAACCAGTCAAAGGATCAGAAGAAGGGAGCGAGAGAAAGAGGTGGTGAGGGAGAAGATCGGGATGACTGAGAGGAGCGCGGGTCCAGATACATAATACAGCGAAGAGGCCGCGGGCAAAAGAGGGAAAAAAAGGAGGCCGCTTTCTTCGTTCCGACGTAGGGAACGGGGCGAGTGGCGGCCTCTCTTTCTCTCTCTTTCTCTCCTTCTTCCTTCATTTGTTAAAACAATATAACAATTCATTTTTGTCACATCCACTGTCGAAGACCTTTTATTGCGACGGGCCCTCGTCCGGAGCCTGGACTCCTCGAGCACGTCGGATCGTCTCGTTGCTGGCCAAACTATTGTCAACCCCGTCGTCGATTTCTTCTTGGTTCTTGGACAATTCGACTTGAATAGGGACTGTCTTTGGTCCGTTTCTACTCTTAATCTCAAATTACGTTTTTTCTCGCAATAATGTTGGTTACTTTTAATGTTATTTTTTGCGATTTTTAAATCGATAAGGATAAGAAAATACTTTAAATTTGTATTTACACAGTTCTTTAACTTCTACGTATAATTCCATCTCAGTTTATATACGAATTGAAAATTTAGTTTCTCAAGAAAATTCATAATTTTTTGCAAGTAAAGTAGAAATGTAAGTTTCTTAAGTTATTTTTGATGCTTAATCGTGAATTTCTATTGGCTAAAAGCACGATCGAAACCCATGTAGGGTCTAAGAATAGGTCAGGGCCGGACAGTAGTGCTTGCAAACGTCACGCGAATCGCCCACTCACGCGAGACTTCGCCTTTTATTCGCTTATCAGACACGTTCGATAGGAAAAATACCGGGGTTTGATAGAATGAGGCTATCACCGCTGCCTTGACGTTTGTGAAATTTTTTTTATACTCCTATAATGAATTAGTTGGAAGGCTAGTTTTTAATAATATAATATTATATATATATATAATAAAATAAAGATAAAAATATTTACTAGAATATAAGGGAAGAAGGAAGAATATAATAAAGGATTTAATTTATACGGTAAAAGTTTCGATTTATACAGCGAAGAAAGAAAAGGAAAGAATGTCTGTTTTAAATATTGCATTATGAGACGCCTCGATATTAATGCGCCGTTGAATATCAGCCGGATGAGGTACTAAGTGACTCGGGACATTTATTGCTGGGAATGTAACTGTGTATGCACGAGGGTTTAAAACGTGACGATAGATTCGCAGCGAGGAACACCATTATGGATGACCAAACCGTAGCCAGTCTTCCTGGTCCCTGCCATAAGTTAACTGCCACCGGTTGGTCCCAGCCGCATGAGAGATACTCGCAGCACACCGCGCATTATTTACATATTTATATATTAAACGTTTGCTATAGGCTCATGTATGAAATTCCCTTGTTTCGACTCAGCGAAATTCGCGCGTCTCCAAGAAAGAGTTATTAGAATATTACACAAAAAGAATGATTTTGCTAGAAAATAATCTTGTTGAAAATTCAAATTGGTTGCTAGAATATCAAAATTCTTTGTCATCATTTTTTAGTTTTCAATAATTATTCTGTAATGATAAATGATTTATTAGGACCGTATAATGTAAATACATAATAAATAATGCTTATAATAGTCGAAGTTGGATTTTAAGACTCTTAAGTATTTTGAATAATTTCATGTGAATTTATATATCGTATTTGTAGTTTCTTGAATTGATTTTTCGGACTGGAAACTAACAATACTAGTATACTATTAACTAGTATACTATTAACCTTCAAACCTCTCTTGAGCATCTACTAATGGTAGGTGGTACAGGTGCGAATTGGGATTTGACATTTTTAATTGCAAGTCTCTCTTGAGGATAAAACAGAAATTTCTTTAAAACCACTCTTTTCCGAGGTATAATTTTCTCACAAATCCAACGATATCACTCAAATTTAATGAAGAAGCATTTAACATAGTAGGAACATAGAAGCAACTGTTCATACGCAACTGTCAGCAAATTGAAAATTTTTGTGATGCGAATTCACTACAGTTTGAAGGTTACTATAGTAGTATCACAAATTAAATTAATAAGCAATTTAATAATTTGATTGGCATCATTTTCAACAGATCTTAATATATTGAAAAATAAAATAATTATTACAATAAATATTTATCCAACAAAATTTTAGATTTTTCAGCCAAATTGTTAATTCTTTCCATGTAGAAGCGAAATATCTCTGGATGACAAATGTTTGCATATCTATTTTCTAATTCGACACGACTTATTTTTCATGTTATTGCAACGGAAATGACTTGCGGTAATGAAACCATCGACATTCTTTTAAGCTTTATTGTAATACGTATCTATTTATCTAATAGAAACATGCTTCAGCGAGCAATTAGAATGTTAACGGTTTTCTCTACACGATGTAGATGTTTCAATTTTAATTGATAACATGATAAAATCTTCATTTAACATTTTTCATATAACTTATGATCTCGACATAAGTGCTCGATAATCTTTTGCAAGTTTTATCAGAGCAGATATGCGCATAATTATTAATATACAAAGTGAGTGAGAATTATTAGCTGTTTGCGAACATAATTCTGCTTTCGTTGGGATGCGTATATCCACGTGACACGCATCTAAATTTTTGCGCAATGCTGTTGGTCGATGCATATTCGCGGTCGTCGCGGTGCATAAGTCTCGAAGTAACGCGATAGGGCAACGACAAGCTGCGCGTTATTAAATTACCGCGATGAGAAAACGGTCCTTTTTTCGCGTGACCATGGATACTCATGGCTTTTTGTGCGTCGCGACTCGTGCAAATTTATTTTCCCTCCCGAGTCGTCGATTTATGACGTGCCGGCAAATTACGGCCTCTCGCTCCGTAACCGAGTTGCTGCTAAAAAGTACGTTCCGCAATGCCGCAGTTTTTACCGCAGGCATTTCTCTATACGTCCGTTACTTGAACCGTGAAATTATCTGTGAAAAACGCGATACACAGAAATGCACTCGATTAGAAGCTAAAGGCTAATTATATTAATAATAATTAATTTACAAATTCATCACGTAATAATTTACAATGATGTACTTACTATTAAATTACTGGTGATATTCGCGTGACTACTTTATATGATATTTATAAAGTATACGTGCATCAGTGAGAGAAAAATGTTACGTATAAAAGTGATAAAACTATAAATTTAATTGAAATTATTAGTAATTGTAATTACATTTATAAATATAAATATGAAATAATAATATATATAATTATAATTAGATTTCCGAAATAGACTTTCATAATTTAATAAGTTGCAGTTATATTTATAACTATAAATATTATTATTATTATTATTATTATTAGCAATAGTAGTAGTAATAATAGTTTAATAACTAATAGTATAAAAATGAAGTTGCAGTAAACCATAATTATTTTACTGCAATTATAATAATAAATACGACAAATACAATTTTTTCAGTAATAGATTTTTTTCGAATAATTAAAAAATCATAAATATTTTTAAAATTAGTAGATAATTCTTCCAAGAATCAGACAGCATTTTTTAATTGAAAAATATTACGCTAATTTTATATAGTTCTTGCGAATACGTTCCTTCTAAACCTTCTAAACCTTCGATATACTAAATCGCTACGTTCGATACATCGAAAATTCACGATAATTTATTTTTCACCAGTCGAGGCATATTTGAAGAAAAATTTTGCAGTTAATTTAAGTTTCTTATGATTTCGCTTACGTAAGGCACGACGTATCTTGATAAAGTTTTAAGTTACTGGGTCGAGAAATGAAAGGAATAAAGCTACATTTATATTAAATAGAACGTTCGCGTAAAACGCAATGAAGAGGGTGTACTACACGCGCAGAGGGCGGAGGTAAACACGCGATGTCGTGTGTCCTCGTATGTTTGTATATACGTTGAACGAAATGAAGTTATTACTAATGTACTATCGATCAGTCGGCGGAAGACAGACGTGCCGCGTCTATTCTTTTTTCTTTCCTTTCCCGGTCGGCCTTCCTCCCCGGCCTCCGCCGCGTATAGATCTCTTCCTCCCCCGCGCCGTTTCGCGAATATGCCGAAGCGCGCGCGGGCGAGCGTGAGCTTGCAATATTCACGCGGTGAAAGAAAAGCGTTTCCGACATATTTCATGCGGCGAAGATAACGCTTACGGCCACCACGTGAAACGTGTCAGAAGGAACTATGAAGATTTATCGCGTGCGCCATCGGTGCTCCGCGGTCGCGAGCGCGCGAGCGCGCGCGCATTCGGATCGATAATTCCTTCCTCGTTTGCTTGCTCGCGGGGCTCGCGAGCTTGCAAGCGGCCGACTATAACGCGATAAAGTCGTTAACGCGCGCATTATCGCACGCCGAAGCATTTTCCAAGGCTGCTAAAGCTACGTAAATAATATACGCAGGTTTTATGGATTGCGAGGGTCCGCGAGGCTCCGATCCCGTTGTCGAAGTGAGGACACGGATTTTTTAACCAAGTTGCACTCCTCTGACGTTTAATCCCTTGACGGTCAATTCTTGCGATTCGAAACGTTATTCTTTCAGTTCTGTTAATTTTCTGTATCTAGTTTTAATGAATATATAAAAAAAGTTAAATGAAAATAGAAAGAGAAAGATACTTGGTTTTTTTATAATACTAAAAGAAATATTGGTTTCGATTATGCTTTTTAGTCAGTAGAAGCTCGTGATTAACTTATTTGAGGACAGGAACTATATAATAAAGAAACTAAAAAAGACTTTGTTTTCTAAATGACATTCCTTTGAGAAAACTGGAGTTTTGTAATAAAATAACTTATGGAAGACTTTGTTTTCTAAGGATTTAAGAAACTATTTGAATTTAATTGTCATCTAAGAATTCTAAAATTAAAAAAAATTTATTATTACGAATTCGAATTTTAGGAGTTCTTGGTATCGCTAAGTTTAGATATATCTTCAAAATATCGAATTTCAAACGGACAGTAATCTTCAAGGAAAGATCTAGTATCTAGTATAATTAAATCTAGTATAATTAGGTCTCATAATCAGAGTTTAAAAGTCAGTTTGGAAATCAGTACTAATTGTTTGCTTAGCATAAATGAACTTCAAATAAAACTCGATGTTATTTTGAAATTAAAAATTTTTTTAATTTCCGAGTTTTACAATAATCAATATAAATATTTTTTTGGAATTCTGTTTTTATTGGATTCATCATTTTGAATTTTTTCTTGATTTCAGATTTGAATATATAATATCATCAAATTACTCCATCGGTCACTTTCATAAAAATTGAATAGCTGCAGTTTATAAAATAGAGTAAGTTAATGTTTTTTTAAACTAAATTAAGTTAAAGTTAATGACTTATAAAATTAATAAAATTAAGTTAAAAGTTGAAGGAATAAAGAATTAACTTAGTAAAAGTTAAATTAAGATTGAATTAACTTAAGTTAAAAAAAAGTTAATTAAAAAAAATTATTTTTGAGATCGGAATGTCTTAATTTTTATTATAATGAGATTTATTATTTTAAATAACACTTACAAATATAGATTATTAGGTAAATTTCATTTTATTTTCACATGTAACTTACTTATATATAATAAGAGTCACATTAAGGCGTTTTTGTAAAATCTTGCAAGAGAGAAGGGTATGTTTATATTATTTTTCTTTCTTTAACCTTTACCTAACTTTCTTTAACTTTTAAAACGACTGCTCATGCATGTTTACGCGACTATATCGATTAGAGACATTTGTTACAAAGATAAATGTAAAAATTTAGAAATTGGTTGGATGTGCAGTACTGTTCTACAAAAATTCTTCATCTAAGATTCATTTCATATTTATGTTGCTGAAATATAACATTTATGACCTAAAATTAATGTGATTCAAATATAAGCGGGAATTGACAAAATCTAGCGAGTCAATAAAAATCATATCTACTGTATGATGTTATTATGACTGTTATTATAGTCTCTCATCATAAAATCACTGAACTTTTTCTAAATTAATTTTCTAATATTTAAGACTTTATAGAAAAAAAAATATTAGCATTAAGAGAGATAGAAAAATTTTTAATTTAAAAAAGTTAATGAATTAAAGTTTAAAAGTAACTAAATTAAGTTAAAAATTAATGCATTTAAAATTAACTAAGTTAAGTTAAAAGTTATTAACTTTTTAACTGTTTTTTTAACTGTTAACTAGTTTTAACTAGTTACTATCCAACTCTCTGTAAAATAAAAGAAGATAATCCTAAATGAGAATATCTGTCCACAGAAGGTTAAGCACCAAGAATAACTTAATTGTATGAAGATTACCTGCATCTATCGTATGAATTTATATATAAACATAGGGATTTTTAATCTTTTCTGTAGAATTAATCTGATCAATTATCATTAATTAGCGGTAATCCTTTGTGGTGTTTCTGACCTCGAGATATCTAGTCGCGGGATAGTTTTACCGAAAGTTTACGCTTTACCGAGAAGACGCACGGTCGGGATGACAGAAATTGATGCCTAACGATGTGACCGAAAGTAACGCATAATTTACATGGTCGTCGAGCTGCCGCGACCCGAGCGATAAAACTCAGGCACTTCTCTTTGTGGCGCGCGCTGCTTGGCCGGACAGCCGGACTCTTGATTTCGTATGCGATCCGCGGGGACCCGTCAAAACGCGCCGACTATGTCGCGAGGGCCTTCCTAATAAAACACGAAGAAATCCGAGGGTAGGGGAACCGCGCGTATGAGCCAGCAGCCTCTTATGAGTAGCTTTTCGGCGCTGGAATTCCACGCGGGACATTACAAAGGGGCCGCATCTTTGGCTTCGTGGCTGCCGAGACGTCGTTGTCGCTCTGCGACCGCGCTGCCATTTTGGAGAACCGCTTGATAATGCTACAGATCCTCGAGTAAGAGATTGGATATCATATGTTTGATCCGTTCGTATCTTTTAAAATCTGTTTAAGATTTAAAATCTGTTTAAGAATAAGATAGATTACTCTTTAAAACTTTAGTGGCATCTACAATGAGATTTTAAAGTATAAAACTTTAACTTTGAGAAATTGACCAATTATATAATCGAATGTGAGGAGAATAATTAACTTGAGAGTGACAATTCATTATAAAGCGATGTCTACAATGAGCTTTTAAGACGTAATTTCAATTAAGCCTTAAGCTGTAAGAACTTGACTAAATATAGTCGAATGTGAGAAGAATATCAACTGTGATTGGTCAATTTCTTGTGGCTAAAAGCTTAAGTTTTACGCCTTAAAAATTCATTGTGGATGCCGGTTTAGATTAGATCAACAATCTTGCTTTCAGAGATGTAAAATCTTGAGCCGTAAAGTCTTGAGCCTAGTTTCACAACTCATAGTTAACTCTTAACCAATGTTTAACTTATTCTTCATCTCCTTCTAATGTTAAATTGGAAAAAGATGAGAAATAAGTTGAATCTTGGTTAAGCGTTAAACGTGAGTTGTGAAACTGAGCCTCAAGAAATTGACTAATTACAGTTGAATATGAGAAAAATAATTGACTGTGAGTGATTTGTTATACTCTGACAAGTGAAATCTCACTCTTAAAGATTAAAAATTAACTATTCTTTTTCAAGGCTGGCTTAATTTTCACTCTCTATAGAGATTTCAGTCCAAAGAATTTAAATAGTATGCATAAGATAAAATGACATATCCACGTATTCTTATTTTATCTTATATATTTATTTCGTTCTATTTTAAGCGAAAAATATGGCGGAAGTTGTCTAAACGGTGTTGTCCAATCTTTAGATCTTGAGGATCTCTAGATAATGTCAAAGAAATGTGTCTCGTGTTGCCGACACGTTCTCGAAATGATTGTCATCCACTCTTCCTTATCTCGCAACAAAAAATTACGACTCGTTGCCATATCTACGCGAAAGAAACCAGCACGAAATGACAATACACGATGAGAATTTAAGTATATCTGTATATATCAAATTCTTTTTTATTTTTTTGTCGCTTTTACGTGGAATGGTACGTGGAATTTTTCGGTTCTTCTTGATCTTCTCAATCGGGCGACGAATCTCGCGTTGACATGCAATATCGACGTTCGTATCCGGCATAATTATGCGAAGGCCGCGGTCGCTCCATGTCGAATTGGTCTCGGGCGAAGTTTGGGAAAGGAGCCCGTTCAGATTCGAATCGGCCTCGATCAAAACACCGCGGATGGGCCGGACAAATTGTCGGATTTATGGATCGTTGATAGGGTGAACGTGGTGGATCTGCTGAATCCACCCTGTTATCGTTAAAATCTCCGTAGCTTCCGAGAAGAAAAGGAATAAGAGGGAAACAAAGAAGAGACAACGAAATAAGAAGAACGTTTTTTCATACATATAAATTTAAAATGTTTCTTTTTCAGCTATTGCAGAGTAATTCGTGAATAACTGCTCCTCCGATCTTTCTTGTTAAAAGAAAAATATTTTGATGATTATAAAAAATACTTAGACGATTATGCAATGTAGAATCCAGTTTCAATAAAATTCTCTAGTAATTACAACGTTCTTAGAAAAATGTTACAAATAGAATAAATTCTGTTATCATATAAAAAATGAATATTAAATACTTTTTGATAATCTTAGATATTAGATTGATATCAATTTACACATTTTTGCGATATGTCATATAATTATAAATTTCATAAAAATTGACATTTCATTCTGTGTTGAATAGCTGTATCTAGACATTTTTCTTCTCAAGATTTTTTTCAATAAATTGATTTCAATAAATTTTGAGAGGAAAAATGATTAGATTTAACACAGAACGAAATGTCAATTTTTATGAAATTTATAATAATTATTACATTTATTAAACTTTGGAAAAGAATAAATGAAATCAAATTATTATCGTCATATTCAAGAAATAGTTATTATTAAAACGTGCTAGAATCCAAAATATATAATAATATATCGTTAAAGATTTGCGATTTTGTTGAGAAATATTTGGCTATATATGTGAATCATATCTTGTATATCCTGAATTTCATAAAAATTCTAATAATAATGCCGCGAAGAGAATCACGAGGATTTTATCCATGATTTTTAACCACGAAGAGACGTGCGCAAGACGCAACGCAGCGAAATACGAGTGAAGGTCGGACCGATGGGTGCCGCTTCGGCGAAAACTGGGCCCCAATGAGGCCGCAGAGGGCTAGATCTCTGTTCATGATTAGAACAACGTACATATGCGCCTTACGTGATGAGAATCTCTATGAGAAGCGAACACGCAGCGGAATGGTACGCGTATCGAGTTTCCAGGTTCCATGCTGCACCCTTTGTTACCCTGAACTTACCCTCGACATTTGGCGATCGAGAAGAGTCTGGGAATACGCAGGCATTTCTGGGCGTTTTTAAGCTCATCATCTTCATTATTATTTGTTTCTTTTTTTTACGGGCGATCTATTAATTCTCTTAATACATCGTCCGTCTGGATCCGTTCAACTCTTTTCTACAAGACTGAGACCCTTATATTTTATAACTTTTATATTCATTTATAAATAGAATAAGAAATTATGTTTTTAGATATTCATCAACTCATATACTGTTAAGTTATTTGCGAGCGAATCATAGAATACATCTATTTCAATCTCTTTGTGCACTTTCCAACGGACATTGACGTTCGATACGCGAAGAATACCGTTTGACTTTCATTCGTGCAGATTCGAATTTTTGTGTTCGCCATTCGATCGATTGCGTTGTGCTTCTCCTTTTTTCGATATCCTCAATAAAAGGTGGTCACGTAGGAACAATAGTAATTACAAGGTGGGCCATTAGGGCAATGCACTTCTCTGCATGGGGCAGGTGTCTTTAGTCCAATCTCCCACACGCGGAATTAGCGATGGCTACGAATGACGATCAAGAACGTTCAAACTACTAGTTAATCTGAGAAAACGTTGTTATTTCATAGAGTAAAAAAGTTTTATTTATGTATTATATTTTATATAATTTAATTGTGAGAACTTATATAATTTATATTTTACTTTTAATTACTTTCATTATATAGCAGGTAATTAAACTTTTATCTTCCTCGAAATTATTTTAAAGAAAAGAAAAACAAGATTTACAGAGCGAGCTACATTCATAATTTACAAGATAATCACTCTAGATATGATTTGATATTTTGATGAAATGATAGTCTTCCTGTGTGCAGCTTTCGAGTAGCACAAATCCACTACAGTTAATAGGATCGATGGAAAGGTGAATGCGTTCATTCATTAGATTCTCATCTATCGATGATTATTTGCGCATCGCTATCAGAACTCGTTTCTCGAGCTAAAACTTTATGATCTCGCTGAATCCACCGATAGATTTCTCTCCGCGGTCGCTTCTACACATTGCTACACATCCGCGAGACGCATCTCGCGCATAGTATCCAGAAGGTGATTCAGCGAATAGCCGACGAGTTTCGGAGAGAGGAGCACGCCGTAGTCGGCGGCTTGTAAGTCTTACGGGGCCTTAAGGGCCGTTTCTCGCGCATTGTTTCAGACCCCCGCAGGGCCGTAGCCTCGCGAGTCATCCGGGAGAATTAGTTCGTCCACGGGGGGTTCCTTGTTACGAAGGAGGCGCCCTCCTCCTCCTCCTCCTCCTTCTCCTCCCCTTTCCCCTCCTCGCCCACCATCTCCTTACCCTCTCTACGCACCACCGGGAGAGGAATCTCGATGCGTGCGACACGTGAGAAACTCATACGTGGCCCCGAACGTCGGATCGATGATCGTGAATACTTTTCGATATGCTAGGACAGTCATCTTACACGTGTCGGGACAATCTGCCACTTTGTTGACTCTTCTTGAGAATACGCTGTACTTTATTTTAGTCTAGTACATTTTTTATAATTTTTATAATTTATTGCCAAATAGTTTGTCAAAATTGCCTATTAATTCTTAATGCTATTTAATTAATATCTTAAAAATATGTCAACATACAATGAACTTTTAATGGAATTCTTTGGCTTTATTAATATTTTGCTTGAAGATTTAACATATTGAGAGAGAGAGAATACTTTATTGAATTATACAAATGAAATTATTTGAACCTATAAGAATTTTTGTAACTTTAACTTCAAACTACTTGCTGTTAATACTTTTCCAATGCTTTGTCATGTTATGTCGATAATGAAAAATCGCGAGGCTGCTTATACGAAAAGAGACACGCGACTATTTTTTTTTAAGTCAAGTTATGCACCGTTTCTTTTTGCTTCTCACGATTGAGGAGGTACGATCTCCTGGGTAGTTTGGACGACGGTGACGTTTTTATTTCGTGGGACACATCGGGAAGACGTGTCTTCTGTGAGAACGGTACTATACAGGACTCTTTGCATCGTTTAAATTTATCTTAGAGAAATTTATCTAAAAGAGAGAAGAACATAAATATTAACTCCTTGAATTATACGTCAATAAATCCTTTGATAGCCACTCGAGAATGTGGATGGATTCGCACGAATCTTCTCGTGCGAAGCATTATTTAAAGTCTCAGACTCGTATTCGCGCTGTTTAATACCAAATATAACTGTTTTCATTCTAACAAAAGCGATTATCATTTAATCAATTAAATGTCAGAAATAGCTAGTCGCATTCAGAATATAAAAAGTAGAATGTTATGAATACAAATTCGATGACATTACAATGATATAACGACACCATTGTAATGTGGATTAATTTCATGATTACTCACTGAGAGAAAAAAAAGTGTTTGTTATTTATGCATAATAATTTATTTGCATAATAAAATAATTATGGTTATCTATTTTTATAGTTATTGCTATGATATTAATAATAATAATAATCATATATTTAGCGCTATTATGTTTTTTATATCAAAAAAAAACACATATCATAAATATATAATAAATAAAAAATAACGATGATTTATTCGCTTTCTGTAATATATTTTTTTAGTATAAAAAACTGTAAATATGTAATTATGATTACTAATATTATAGAGGTATTAAAAATGACGTTCCTAATCATAATAATTATTTTATCATGCAATTATAAATATCAAACACTTTTCTCAGTGTATATACTCAGTAATGTGATGCATCTTTATTTTTATTTTTAATATGATATTTAAGTTATCCAATTGACTTCTCGTGTGACTTCTCGTTTCGTGTGACTTCTCCCGAGACCACCATGAAGAGTGGAAATATAAATGGCTAACGAAAACAATAAAATGTTATCACCAGGAGAAAGTTAATATTCTATTTAAACTCGAAAGTGTTTCTATTCCGCGTGGACGTAGACTTTGATTTCGATAAATCTCGCGCGGTGTGAGCATCGCCTTGTCCGAGTTGTAATTTGACCATTTAGGCGCCGTCTCCCGCGGGGTAAGACGAAATTCGATATATTCCAAAGTCATTCTCTAAGAATGCTCGTAGAAACGAGTCAAACATCACTGTTATGTAATTCGGGACATCGATGAGCTGCCTTGGGGTTCGCTTAGTGCCTCGCTTAGTTGCTGTCGCTACTTGCGAGTTTTTCGTGTACGTAATTTCGTGAATTGGATATCTTCGAAACTAAAAGCATGAAGAGTGATTTAACAAATACTACTATATTTACTCGTAAAAAGATGACATACGGACTCTCGTCCGTAAAGCATCACGCTCTTTTTAATGTGATGTATAGAATAATAATAATAAGTCTGCTTCTCGTTTAATAATTTTACGAAAACTGCCATTCTCAACGTATACACTAAAAGAAATGTTTGGTGTGAGAACTATTTATTTATTGATATACTTACAAAAACTTTCTTATTTTTTAATTAAAAAAATTTTATTGTTCTAATTAAAATTCAAAAAGTTTGATTAGAACAATATAATTAAAAAAAAATAAACTGCTCATTTTTGAAACTCAACAATGTCAACAATATTAAATAAGCGGTCAAAGACGAGTGAATAAATTAAGATGTTCTAACTTATTATAAAAATATTTTAATGTTTAATATAATTTTTAAATAAAAATAAAAAAAAGTTTATAAAAGTCACATACCAACAAAATAAATGATTATTTATACCAAACATTTCTCTCAGTGTACCTACATCATTTTTGTAGATACTCGTGTGAATAATTCTCTCTCGCGGAGTGTCACATTTTAAAAACTTCTCGGCCTTGTTAGAATCACATTTGTTTAACGCAAAGTAGAAAGATAGTGTAGGGATCAAGGACCGGACAGAGGAATCGGGTAACTAATTCCTCCAACATTCGTTTCACCGCCTCAGCGAAGAGAACAGAAAGACGCGCGCGCGTACATACATGTATAACGTGTCGTAATTACGATTGAAAATCGCATTTGGAAGGCCGTGCGAGGCGTGAACGACACGGATGGGGCGTTGATTTGACGACACTCCCATCGTGCTGTGCTCGAGAAAAGCCAGGGCGCACGCATGCATAATGCATCGCGTGCCCGTGTTTATGCATTGTTCCGCGAGATCTTGCGCTCTCGTCTAAGCGATCGCTGCATCGGGAGTTGGAAGGACGCATTGCAAAGGACGAATCTTTTTTTTATTCCTCTCTCACATCGCACGCATAACTGCATTATGTCTAACTAAAAGGTCATAGTTAAAAGCCAACTTGCAAGTTATTTCATCTAACGTAATACTTTGTTATGTTCGAATGTTAACCTTCAAGTACATTCGAAGATACGTAAGTTGATAAACGGGGGTCAGAATATTCCCAAAAAATTAAAATTTATAATTTATTTTTTTATAATATATTATGTTATAGCAGAGTCGGCATTTTGGCACTCGAGGCAAAATAAAAAAATGCGGCCCTTAGTAAGAAAAAAAAATTTTTTTTATGACATGTGAAATATAATAAGAAATATTAATAGTAATTATTAGTATTAATATTAATTTAATCACGTACAGGAGAGGAGTTATACGTTACAATCATACAAATTTACATGTATGTTACAAATGAAATATAATTAGTTTACTAAAATCACAATAATATTTTTCGTGTTTTGATAGATGTGAAATTATCAATTATTGTATCAATTATTGTGGAACAAAATTATTATATCTAAAATCTTAGCTTTTCATTTTCTATTTCACTTTCGATTGAAAGAATTCCTATTTGATTGATATTTTTTTCTTGACTTCATTAATGATGACCTTAAATAATTTTTTATTAACTTCAATGTTTTAACATGAAGTAGACCATAACTCAAAATCATCATTAATGAATTAGAATATATAGGAAATTATTGCCATTTTTGCCCTTCAAATTGTTTACATGAGGCAAATGCCTCGCTCGCCATACCCTTGGCTCTGTGTTATAGTTAAACTTACATTAGTTATACTTTTTGAGACACAAGAATATAAAAATAATGAACTTTAAGATTTCTAGACATCTCGGCAATACTTTTTATTTTACTTTTTTTAGAATAAAATTTAAAAAACTATTGAGGCTATGACTAATTGAGAGAAATGATTTTGTTATAGGAACAAAGGGAAAGCAAATGTAATATTTGTTAAAAAACTGATCGATTTGTTAAGATTACAAATTAATTCGTCAATAACAAATAATCCATAGTATTGCTAGCAAATAAGAGGCTCATATATATAAAAGTCATAGACGATTGCAGGATGCCAAATCGTAAGAAATTGACCAATTCTAATCAAGTATTTTCCCTACATTTGATTGTGCTTGGTTGATTTCCTATGACTTAAGACTTTACGATCATCTACGAATTTTGTATAAACGAGCTTAAAGTCTATCCAGAAGATAAATTAGATGTTCAATAGTTTGTTTCCGTTAGGAATAATTGGTTGGTATAGCAGACTAACAGCAAATACAACAAAATTTGTTACCACATATTACTGATCATCTATTAAAGATACTGATGACTTGCTAAATTAAAAAAATCCTTTCTCTCAGTACTCTTAAATGTCGATTCATAATCCTTTCACAAATTTGAAAAGAATTAAATTGGTATGGCGTAAAGCTGAAATCATACTAGCGATTGCGTGATTGTGAATGACGATTACTTTTTAACCAATTAAAGCAACAATCGGTGATGCTTTGCTCTGATTGATTGAAAAGTAATTATTAGTCGCTAATCATAATTGCGTAATTATTAGTGTGATTACGGCCTAAAATTCAACGTATTTTTATCTTTAAATCTTGAATTCGTGTCAGTAACAAGATCTCCTTACATACATTCACGTTACAAAAATAACGTTAATGAAACCTTATTTCGTGATTTCTCACAGCGACGTTTCGGGTTTCTACGTGGCTATATCTATGACCGGGTGAAACTTCCATCCTTCGTTTCGGCGCACGTAAGTTCGTCCAAGTGATCGATCACTCTCCTCAGATCCTGATCCTGCCAGCATTTCTTTTCTTCGGACTTCGGCGCGTCTCAAGACAGTTGGAAGTTTTCGAGGATGCTAGGTAGAATATGTACAAAAGGGAGCGATTATGTACGCGCGGTTTGCTGCTACGGGCATCCGCTCGAGAATACTCGCTCTCGAAATTGCTATGAAACTGTAACGAGGCCATGACAGCGGTTTGATATCGAATCACTTCCCTTTCTCTCACGAAAAATATTCCCTTATAACGCATATAACAGCGGAGACCTTCCTCCATCGATCGATCCATCACTGTATTCCTTGGCAGCGACAACACAACGGTAGGTAAGGTGCTCGATCGTGCTGGAATCGAAATATGTCATTTTGGCTACCGGTGCCATCATTATACAACGTCGAATTCACCGAGATACCTTGGACTAAACCCCGTTAAGAAAAATTGTTGGCGTACAAGATGAGGAGCCGTGATTTATAATGTACATCTGATTAATTATGCGGTCAGTGGACAATTATACGTATTATTACAATGCGGAATGCATATAAATTTCGCGCGAATGTGTTATCAGGAGATATTAATCTATAACACATTCGCGTGAAATTTCTCCTAAGAAAGATAATAAATAAATAAAGTGGACTCGTAGTTGTACTGTTATATGTTTGTCAATGATAGGTTAAAAAATGAAGAAAATAATCTAGAATATTAATTACAATTATATACAATATTTTTGTTACATTAAGAATTTAACAAATTAATCAAATATTTTGATTAAGTGTAGATTCCAATATGAGCAGTGATTATCTTCGCGGTCTACATTGAAAGACGAATGATATTAATCTTTTAGCACGTTCTCTTGTCAGCAATCATTGGTACCAGAGACATACTGGCAAAAGGCGAACGACTTAGGAATCAACCCGCGGCAGATATTCGAGGAACGTACTCCTCTCCTTAGTTTGACTCGTTGTTGGTGCTTTATCGATAGAATGTAAGCAATCGGAGCAATCAATCGGTGTGGTAGCAATGGTGGACGCTGTGCTCACCCACCAGAACATCCCTACCGGCTACCGGCTCCTTCCTACAGCCGATCCTACACGCCATCTTTTCTTCGGGGTCTCTCTTTCCTCGTTGAAGCTCGGACTCGATCTGTTATCTCGAACCGCCTCCATCGACTCTGTATCACTCTCTTTCTCTTGCCCCATCTTCCCGTCCATGCCCTCTGTCCATTTCTCTTGTCCCACCACAGCCCAGCCATACGTTCCGTCCGAGTTATTCCGGGGTCAAACTCCAGCCAGAGTCACGCGATAATCTTCAAGACATCGAAACCGATTCAGAAATCGTCATATATGTCGCGGCAGAAACAAATGAGCATGCTCGCTGCGATTAAACTTTCGAAACGGTTATGTCACAAATAAGTCTTGGACTTGCATTTTTTTTTGCAATTTCTGTAACACATTCATTTGTAAAATTTTAAAAAATCTTGACAAAAAAATAAAATGAACATTGAATTTACAAGAGGCTGATTGATTCGAATATAAACTACAAACATTAACGATATAAACCATTAAAATAATGAAAGAAAACTAGACATTTTATTTTCTTAAGGATTACTTTGTTTTTATTGTTTTATGTTATTATTAATAAAAAATTTTGTATTCGTCACACAATTTTTCTTTATCGTTTTAAATATCTGCAAGTATTTCGTATTAGTCGATAATTTTTTTTATAGAAACACCTTTTATCTCCATGTCTCCATGTTTTAATGTATCGGAAGCGGAAAGCATCGGGATATTTTAGGCATCCCTTCGTCGAGGGATAGACGGGGAAAGGGACGAGCTAAAAAGTGGAATTTTCTCGAGACGTATCGAAGTTCAGGTTCTTCGAGCCATCCATCGTTCGGGTGTCTGCTCGGCTCGTTAGCGATTCCGCATGAGTTGTCCCCGTTGGCCGATCTCTTGTCTTTTTTAGTGGCAGTGGTCCTCGACAGTGAGCCTGGCTGGCTCTCTCTCCTGGACTCGCCTTAGGACGATCATTCGTGACGCGGGACCACCCCATGAACCCGACAGGTATCCCCGTCTTTCACATGACCCATCACGTTCCTGTACCGTAAGACGTTTCCCGTGGATTGTAGCCGCATCCTCCTGCTAAGGCGCTAACCGCACATAATTTTTCGTTCGAATGTGGGAAAAGATACTCGACGCGACATAATCCGTCGTAAATCAACAGCGTACCGGGAATTTGGCGATATGTTTGTCATATACCGTTATGTGCTTTCTCACTTACATAGGAAATGAAGTTAATAAAGATTACTCGATTATGCGGCTTTCAGCATGTCTATAAATTATCTACTATCTATATGTCTATTATGGCATACAGATTGACCAATAAATACTTATTTTGATGAAAATGTCTAGTTTCTGTTAGATCTATGTTATTCGAAGTTATAGTAAGAGATTGAATATTACAATAGTATTAATTTCTACAGAAAATAAATAGAAGTTTTATTTCAAACTTGATTCGATTATGAAGTTCACTGATTATATTTCTAGCACAGATTTTTTGTGTTTAATATTTTTCAGAATTTTAAATTATTATCTATTTAAATTTAAATTATTTTACGAAAAGAACAATTTTGCTGGAGTATCTAGAAATTTAAATTTAATAGATGCAGATCTGAAAATAATTTTGTTGGACTATCAAAATAATTATGTAGAAAATTTAAATATGATGTTGCAAAAAGTTTTAACGTTATACCAATTAGTTTGAGCGCTCTACACAATTATTTTGATAATCCAATTGAATTATTTTCAGATCTGTATTTTTAGATACTTCAGCAAAACTATTCTTTCCGTGTATTACTCTTTAATTACTCAGCTACAATGCGGATAGTAGATTTCCAGCTCTCGTACGATTCGTAAGCGACCAGTCAGCCGTCATCGGTTATCACGATGTAACCGTTTACATCCGCGGTAATATACCTGAAGACCCCTCTCTCCGACGATGCTTCCAGAAAGTTCGATTTCCCATATTTCCTCGCGGACCAGCGGCTCTGCAGCTCGCTGGAAATAACAGCAAAATAAATTTGATTTCGTCCCGGCGGCGCGGTAGTACGTTACACGTGTTGGATCCGCCCGATACCATCTTCGCCCAGTATCGATTTCACAAAAGGTCCTTCCTTTCCTTGCTCTCTCATACTCTCAGAGATCCTCGTTCTTTCCTTCCTATCGAGGAACCACCGAATTACCGACCTCTCCCTCTCGATAACGAATTTGTAATCCTCGCTGAATATCAAAATGCAATAGAAGAAGATTGCAGGATACTTTATTTGTCAAAGACAAATGCTGTTTCATGAAATTTAAATGCATTTTATTCTCTTTTTATATTAAGTCGTATATATATATATATATATATTGACATTATATAATAAAATATGTAGAAAATTCAATTGGAAATTTCAAAAATGCCCGAAAAGTGAAATGTGAAATTATGATGAGAATTTGTCGAATATTTATCAAAAAATGTTTTACGATAAGTTATAAATAATTCAGTCTAATTTTTCTGAAAATATTTGGAAGATTTATTTAAATATCTAATTATTACTATAAATACATCATTACTATAATTTCATGCAGCCGCATTTCTTCGACAAATAAAATATCCTATAATCTTTTTATACTGTATATTTCGATATTCCAGTTTCCAGAGGACAAATTCGTTATCGAGAAGGAGAGATAAATATCAAATTATTATTATATCTAATTATTTCTTAAACAAATTCATAAACGCGCCTGAGTATCGAAAGTGACGTATTATAGGCTGTAATAATAAGAGTTACTCTGATGATAGTTGGTGGTAGTTTCGTGGATAGTTCGCGGCCTCGAAAAAAAAGGAGCAATCCTTGCCGGAACGCATGTCCTGCGGTTGTTCGACCATTTGCTCGCATCCCGTGTGGTCCATCGATGTCCCCATTGTTTCTGAACCTGGCCGGCTGTATTCAAATTCGCTCGTTTCGAATTGGGTGCCTCCCCCAACCTGGGGGTACATAAGCGGGTACGGATGAGAGGGACAGCGGTCCTCCGCATTACGAGGAAGGGATCCAAGCGTGTTGTCCCGAGGTGGAGACGGAGGAGCAGTGGTGCACGGTGTAACACTGCCGGTGTACAGAGGGTTTAGAGCGAGGAGAGAAACCAAGGGAAAAGAAGCAGGAAGGGACGAGAAAGAGGAAAGGAGATGGCGAGAGGGAGACAACGACTGGAATAAAATATTCACAGCCGCAGTCGGAGCGGGGCCTTAATTGCGATCAGACGCGATCTCGGATTCCAACGGCCGGTGGGCCCACGAACCGAAGCTAAGTCCCCCGATCTTCTCTCCTCGTCCTCTTGTCCTCCTTCCCGAAATTTCTCCTCTACCCACCGTTTGGTTTCTTCTCTTCCTCCAACTTTGTCCACCCAACCTCGTCGCTTCTCGAACCACCGCCATGTCCCAACTCCTGTTTATCCTGTTACAATGAGATGTATCGACCTGTTCCTACCGTCTACGAGCCGCGACCACGTCCAAGAGGATTATTTAATTAGCTAGTCGATAGATTGAAGCCACTTCGAAGTTCAGCTGGGGAAGCCGCGTTAGTGATGATTCACGTTATCTTCAAATAAAAAAAAATCACTACATTTTCTTTATGATATTTTCATAGATGACTTAGACATGATATAAATTAATAACAATATGTTTGCAAACTTTATTGCGAATACAAATCTATGGTAAATCTAGCAATCAAGAAAGTTTAATGCTCCTCCATATGCTTCTCTCTTTCTGAAAATTTTTTAAGGATTTTCCAGTGTTAAGTGCAATGGAGATATCGTGTATATTCTAGTAGTTATTAATTTCGCCGGAAAATCTATCGTGAGAACACAATACAATTTGTGGTTACGAATGATTGCATGTTGTTGACATTAATGCGACATGTGATACACTAGCCAGTTCGTAAACCCGTCGACTTAGTTGTTGCGGTATATTACTTTTTGCGGTGCGATATCGTCAACCTTCGAAAACTGATAGCATCTGCGTTGGGTCTAGTCGTAAATAGGGAGAAAGAATCACATTGCACATAGTTGCATAACATTTCGTAGTGACAGCTTTATTGGTTATCCTGAAAACGTACAAACTCAAGCAAGTTACCCGCGACATTTCCTGGTTGTTCATCTGGTATCGTGCAACGCGAATCTTTCATATTCGTAAGCCACAATTTGAATACATCGAGTCGCTATTTGTTATTGTCGCTAAGTGAGTGAATATAATGGACAACAAACTTTAAAAGTTATTTCAGTTATTAATTGTAAGCAATTGATTTTAATTATAGTGATACAGAAATACTGAATACCAAAATATTTTAATTATGATTTGAAGAAATACTTTGATAGAGAGAGCTATATAAAGTAGAGGTAAGTATTATATTTTAAGTCATTTTTTATTTTTATTGATTATCTCTGTTATATTTTGTTACATTATCTTTGCTTTTTTATCATATTTTGTAATTTCAGTATTTTGCTAAAGATATTTTCGCTTCCATTCAGTAAAGATATTCTCTGTACGGAAAGAACGATTTTTTCCTAAAAGATATTAAAATTTAGTTGGATAGATCTGAAAATAATTTTGTTGGATCGTCAAAATATTATACAATAATTCAACGATGAGTGAAAAAGTTTCAATATTTTAACAATCAGTTTAAGTGTACTATGTAATTATTTAACAAATTATATAATTTTTAGATCTAATTAAACTGAGATATTTCAGCAAAACTTTCTTCATGTAGAAAATATATAGCGAAAATGGTTATATAGCGCAGTTATCAACGAAAAATCAAAAATCAAAAGATTACAATATGATCTTCCATATGACTTCCGGGAATTAGGCGGTTCCCCTTGGCGAAACTCGCGAGAGACGAGAGATCATCGCGGATGCTCTTGACGTCTTCTCGAGCTCTCTCTCGTAACTTACCGCGATACGTTGCGTCGCGCATTAATCAACCAGCGCCGGCGGTGCACAAATTGGCCGTGTGGGTAGAGGCCGGTCTCTCAAGTCTACACTTCGCGAAGTTAACCCGCACGAAATCTCTTCCGCATTACTGACGTACGCGCGTTCGCCGCCCCCGGAGGGAGTCCACGGATCCTGGGAATCCAGCATTTTTTTTTTCCTTTCCGTCCGCCCTCTCCGCTTTCTCTCTATTCGCCTCGAGTCGGCGGATGTGAACGCGACGATAAGACCCAGCGTACGTGCGTGACTCTCTCGTACTCCGTCTCTCTCCCCTCCGTCCTCTCCCTCTGTCTCGTCTTCCTTCTCCGCTACGTACCCTCGACTCAGGACCATACATTGTTCCGCGCGATCTCCTACGTACTCACACACGACGTATATTACATTGTTTCGCGGTCGGAAATTCGTCGAGATCAACAGTGCTTGTCATGGTCGTCAGTCGGCATGGTCGCGGTTTCTCCTCGCTCTTATCTCGCGATCTGTTATATTTGGAAACGTAATCCCGAAAAAATAATATTTTGAATCTGTAGCAATATGTAGGGCATGTATCTCTCAGCTAAAATCCGACTTGAAAATTCGAAGTTACACCTTAAATTTTGCCTTTAAACGGCGTTTACAATGAGATTTTAAGGCATGACGCGTCGTTTAAAATATATGAAGTAAGAAGTAGAAGTAAGAAATTGACCAATTAGTCGAATGTGAAAAGAATAATAATAAAAAAGAATAATCGACTATGATTGGTCAATTCCTTTAAAGCTTAATTGTATTGGCTTATTGTAGAAAGTTTATTAAAATCTCATTATAGACGTCGTTTAATGAAAGAGAATGTCACGAGAATGATAATTTTATGTTACAATAAAATTCGAAAAGATCTATTTCGCTCGAGATTTACGTCGCGATTTACCGTTATTTATTATATAGTAGATATTGAGAGCGCTTATCTTTGACGGCGATATCTGGACCGTTCAACATTCCTGGACTCCTATCTCAAACCTGATTCTCGAAATTAAGTTTGTTTGCTTGAATAATCATTCGACTTTCAAACAAGCATTTTTTAAATGAATGACACAAAAAAATTGCTCTCAAACATAAATAAAGTGAATATTTCTACGTTTTTTTTAATCGCTGGAAAAATGAATTTCACTTCTTATTATTTTATCTATTAATTCCAATTTATTGAATGCAAAGTAAAGATGTAAATATTCTTTTAAAATAATTTAAAATAATTTCTGAATTAAAATAATTAGTGCCATACGCGGAAATAAAATTGGACGACTCGAGTTTTTCGAGGCATTTAAATTGAAGATTGATAAACATGCTCATTTTTCCTGTTAAATGTTGATACTTTGTCAGAATGAACCGATTTAATTTACATCTTTCTTCCGCATTTTATTAATGCATGACGGGTTGTACTTGTAGATTACGTGCGCAACAAAATTCCAATGACGTAATTCGTGCGATTTATCGTACCAAACGCGAAGAGAAGCACCAGGCAAACCGTTAACCACAGCGGAGGATGTTTTATGCTCCGACCTCACCTCGCGAGGGCAAGCACACGGTGCTTTTCAGAAACACAACACATAACCGCGTAAAGTGAGATGATTTCTCAAAAGAGGAACCAACTCGCTTTGCCTGAAGTTTCGAGAAGAGAAGATTACGCTGGTAAAATATAATTTTATAACTTCTCTCACAAACATAACATTACGCACCAAAAGAAAAGAGAAAGAAAAGAGAAAAAACAGAAGAAGAAGAAATAAAAAGCATTTATCAAGATCGTTATTTTTAAATTATTTTTATGTTATGTAATCAATGTAGCAGAAGTTAAAAACGTAATGTATAAATTGGGATAAGACGAAGACTGTGAGCAATGATGAGGCGGTTGTCGAATAACGTTATAAATATACTTGGGATGATTACGCGATTATTCTTGGTCACTTTAAACCGTGACAGTCACATACTTTGTAAACTTCGTTGGCGTGCTTCTGTTTCTTCTCTTTTTACAATTTCTCTTCTCGGAGCGAAGTACGAAGCGAGAGTTCGGTACGTCAGAACGAATGGTTACAACCGATGCGCACGATGATTCATCCGCTTTGAGTCAGCTGTCGTACGTTGACCCATTTGTCTCGATGAGATGCATTCACGAGGAAGAAGCACCGATCCGGGGTTGACAACGTCTCGCCGATGTCCTCGATAGTTACCTTCGCTGTTGGTTTTCTCGGGATGGGATTATGTCGAAATTATTTTACCAATGAGAAACTCACTACATAGTTTACAATTCTCCCATTCCAGCCAAACGTAGATGGAATAATTACATAGTAAAAAAATATGTACGTTGAAAAATATTATATTAGTTTGACAGAAAACATTTTTTATAATAGTAAATATTTTGTATTTGAATTTAATTTTAATGTCATTCGACAAAAGACCCATCGTGAAGGCACATCCGAAGGCCTAGCTCCATTACATTTTTCGACCTGCATTTCTAGCGTTTTATATTTCAAAGGGGAGATCCGATAGGTGGTAGGATTCGGACGGAATGTTATGGAGTTGTATCCTATTACACGCGAGAGATGCCAGGAGACTTCGACTAATTTACGTTCGTCCAGGCGTAGTTATAGTTATTATCCGACACTATCTGACCGTGAAACTGAAGGCATTAACTCTTTAGAAACTGTTGGTCAGTTCTTATGCAAAACAGTTAGATCAAACCGGTAAAATGCACGATACAAAATTTCGAAATATATTTCCGAACACAAATTTCTGAACTTTCATTTTTTTGTGATAAAGAAAAATTCATAAGAAATACAATTGATAGCGGTTTTCCAATTTTACACAGGAAGCGTTTTTGCGCTGAAGTATCTAAAAATTTAACTAAATACAGATCTAAAAATAATTTTATTGGACTATCAAAATAATTGCGCAGGATGTCTCAAACTAGTTGCTAGACTGTTCAAATTTTTTGCAGAATCCATCATTGCTTGAATTTCTAACATAACTATTTTCATGGTTCAATCAAATTATTTTCAAATTTGTATTTAGCTAAATTTTTAGATACTTCAGTAAAATCAATCTTTTCATGCATACGAAGTAAATGACTATATGAATATAACTTCATAAATTTTGCAAGAGTTTGGAAGTACCACACTTTGTTGAGGTTAAACGATTACCTTGAAAATCGCATCTTCTTTTTTCCTGTTTTTTTTTCTCGAATCCCGTTCCACGAGCTAAAGCTGCTGCAATCGCGGACACGCTTTGGAACGAGAAATATGCGTGACGAGTGGAAGCGTCATAGGTACCACGAAGAAGAGCCACGTCGCGATAAAAATCTCTCGTTCTTGCAATGTGACCAGAATTACATTATTTTTGCTGTGAAATAATGCGCGAGGTGAGGTCTTGGGATAGTGTCATCTACGAGTCGCTGTACATTTTAATAAGATTTGAGCAATTACGGGCGCAAATTTTTTTAACGAGAGCTGGCGAATTATTATTGTTGAGAATATTTGAAACTGATGATTGTTTCATAAAATGTTCATGTCGTGCATTCGAATGTTAAAAAATAGATTTACGTCTCGACATCGAAATAATACTCGAGTTATTATACATTTTATTTCATCGTTTGAGGTGTACATTTAAAGTTCATGTAAACTTCTAATGTATATATTAGAATTCTTCTATTGTTACTGATGGAATAATATTTAAAAAATCAATTACTTTTCTATCGAATTATAATTAGTCGAAACAAATAGATAAACTTTTCCCATACTTGGATAATGTAATATACTAGTAAAAAGTATAACTGTAAAATTAAAAACTTTTTAGAGTGTTTTGAACATCCCATCTATCAATTTGCGTATCTAAATTGTTTATCTACTTAAAGGTATGTTTGTCGTAGACTCACAATTATCTATGAATTTATGTGACTAGCAATTATTTTTCGTTGAAATTCCGCACCTTTTTGGGGAAATTGATAAAAATTTCATGAATTCCCTCGTTATAAGTCCTTTAACAAAGATAAATGGTACATTTAATTTCGACATTTTTATCTTTAAATAAGTGAGCTTGTCGACCGTTATCGCGAACTATTCATAGTTAATAATCAGGGGCATATACGCGCGCATTGCGTATGGACTCCGCAAAGCCCTAATTACCAGACAGTTAGCGTGCTGCTTCCGTATTCGAACGGTTAGACGATAAAAAAAAGGTCGCGCACGTATGAATTTCATTTCGTGACAGATCATGATCAATGCCGATGGCGCACGAAGCCTGTCTAGCCACAACGAGAGGTTTTTCTTTATTTCTATTAGAGATAAACGGCGCACCTTTGTGGCAGCCATTTGTTCCGACTCGTCGGATCGAAATCAGTGACTTGTCCTGTATCCACGATAATGCGACCAACGCTAATAATAGAGTGTGCGCACACGCACACACGATGGAAAATACCAATGTGACTAGTAGAAAAGTTCTAGTCAGCGGAAATCTAAAAAAAAATTGTATCTCTTCGAGGAAAAACGCTCGATCTTATTCTAGATGGATTTCCTCGAGAGAGGAAAAAAGGGTGTAAACAATAAATGAGAGCCTACGGAAAGAATGATTTTGTTGAAACGCCTAAAAATTTAAATAGAAATAAATCTGAAAATATTTTGTTGGACTATCAAAAAAATCAGTGGGATTTACTTGCACATTTCGACCGATTTTCAGTTTGGCTTTTGCCTCTTACTTCATCAATCCACGCGCAGCTTAAATGCCGATCGGCATGTATAATCCCAGCACTGATCAATTATGTAAGAAACTCAAGCATGACAAGTAATGCTGCAATGTTGACATTTTAATAACCAGTTGAGCGTCCTACATTTCTTTTGATATCCCAACAAAAATTTTTAGTGAGCCCAACATAAAATTTTAGATAGTCCAACAAAATTATTTTCAGATTCATACGAAGTCACATGTGATGTCCTCGGGAACACAGCGAGATCGATCGAAGTTAACGAATTCATTCATATCGAGACATTAGATCGTTTTACATAGCAAAGTAGTTCATGCGCTGTATGGTTGACGCGATTCTGTGACGAGGACCTTGTAAAATAAAATAAAATAAAATAAAATAAAATGTATAAGGCATATAGGAGCGGCGACGGACCGGAGGGAGCAGTAGCGGTCACCGTGTGCGGCTGAATAAAAAAAATAACCCCATTAATTCATCGGCTTATGTCTCGCAGTCACACGTTCTCACAGCGAGAGCGTCACGCGACGCGTGTCACCTTCGCGTAGGTACGTGTTATTCCTTCTACAATTCCTGACAAAAATTCGAGAATAATGCTGCGTGGACGACGACGTTGCAACGATCAAACGAGCATTCATGGAAGGCGATTGCGTTCCATTAAAAGTTAAGTCTGCGTGCTATGATTAAAAAAAACTTGGTAAAAAATCTGAAACAAAAAACGCATCTTTTCAAATTCTACATAACAATTGGAATATATTTAAAAAATTCTGAAACGCATTGTTTTTGCTCCATTATTTCCGAAGTTATTATATATGTACATAAATACTTAGTTTTATATTGAATTATTTGTTGTATAATCTCTGTTTTTTATATAACCAAGATATGACTACATATATCCTTATGTAATCTTTTATAGTTTTCTTTTTTCTTTCTAAATTTAACAAGCAAATTCTGATCACAAATTCTGATTCACTTTTTTATATTGTAGAGTCTAAATTCTACAACTACGTTTTATTCAAAAATATAAGAATTCTTTAAGGAAATAAAATTTCTGTATATATAATTCTGTATATATAATAGTCGAGATATATTTTATTTTTCATTTTAACGTGTGAAAAATAAATATCTCCGCCATGGGCAGAAAGATGTGATGATCTCCCATATTTGATGAAAAGTCGAATGTTGTGACCTACAAAGGACGGAGATAAAAATAAGAGATGCCACCCACGGCTCTAGTCAGAGCCGACAGCCGATTCTATCATAGATTCGAGAATTATCAGGCGATACTGTGAGGAATCGTTGCCGGTCGGTGACATAATGCATATGCAGTGCGGTGCATACTGATGGCACGCACTCGATGCATCGCGACGCGTTTTCGAAAAGCGCGAGTCCTTGTAACTGTCCTTCCTTCACTTTCCTTAGTCATTCTATGATAAATTCTACGTGACTTGCCTCGGCTATAGATCGCGCCATGCGGCTGTTTGATCAACAATCCCTCGGGATTGTCCTAAGTTTTCACACAAATCGTCGAATTTCGTGAAGCGCCGTCGCTCGTATACGGATGCGACGTGACAAAAGACATCGCGTGGGAGATGATTTCCTTGAAATTATGCTAATTACGTTCCTCCTGAATCACGTGCTTCGCGGTCGCGGCTCACATGGCACATGTGTCGATACAATGCTTGAGCCTGCAAAATTTTCGACGTCAATGTTATTGTGTTCAAGCTGGATATTCCGAAAAAGAATCGATAAACTGATAATACCAGAGATCGTGGAAGTTTATTAGAGGAACAAAATAATCTAATTTTTAGACTCACGCCTTGCATTCTCGATTAATTTTGATTGTGATCATTGTGATTTACGTGATTACGTACATTTGCGATAATATCTGCCTTTATATATTCGAATTATACCACACAAATTATACCACACTCGTTGCAGCATATATTTCCTTGTATGCAAACATATACAGTTCCTGCAGCTATTCAGTTACTCAGCTATCTCAGTTTGTGGATGTGTATTAAGATATGATCTAACTCGTTTGACACTCTTGATACATACTAAATGTTTTTTAGAAAAGCACAAAAGTACAAAAGTAACATTGAAGTAACACGTAAAATATTAGAGATTAGAGATCTCGAAACCGGTTTATTCAAAAATTTCTGAAAAATGTCATGTGGTGCCTGTTCTTATCTTACACAAAAATAAGAATTTTATCTTATTAGGGTTCTGCCTTCACGGTTGCTACAAAACTGACGATCAGGGAAATTTCAGGAATTTTGTAAAATTTCCTGGAAAATTAAAATTCTCGGCTTTAAAGAATTTTAAGCTTATGTACTTACATCACACTTACGTAGTTTTGAAATACTACTAACATAACAATTAAATGCAAATAATGTCAACAACATTAATAGTAATTAACATTATTATAAATATTAGTAAACGGGCAATGAGAGCATTTACAACGCGGTATTTGGAGCACAATACATATAATATATTCATAATACTTTTGCATTACATGTTGATACATAATTTTTGGACGTTTCGATTTACTTTAAACCATTAACAATGCCATATAATTTTTATAACAACATTCCAATCCGCAAATGTTGGAAATGGTCTCTGCGTTCGACGCTCATCCTCTCTCTAACGTTGTTTTATTATGTTGAATTGTTCTCATAACATCAAATATTTGATGGTATCCATAAATCAGAAAACTACAAAAAATTTCAAAATATTATTTAAAGCGTCAGAGAAAATCATGAAATTTTGTGTAGAAATCAAGGAAAAGTTATGGAATTTTAAGATAAGGAATTTCTGGCAATATATATATATATATCTCCTGGTCTTAGTATCAAGTTTAAAAAAAATTTAATTTTATTTCTTATCAAATGGCTTACAAATGGCTTACAGATTGTTATAAAATATCATGACGACATTGTTTTAGCATTAATGCGAGAGACACGTTTTAATCAATTGGAATTACATTTCGATGGATGCATTTTTGTGCGAGTTACGAGTATCAGCTTAACAATTATGTGACGTGGCTCTTCATTCGATGTTGTGGTATCGAGTACAAAGTAGCATAATAATACGAAATAAAATATCTACGGCGGGTAGCGACGTTTTCATGCGCGCATCCATCCCGGCGAGGCGCGAAGACGTTATTCAAAATGTACAGCCATTAACCGTTGGCATCCTACGGAAACTGCCGTCTCTGAATTAACAAGTACTCCAATGTGCGCTCATACATCACGCGAGGTGTCACATCGTTTCAAAGAATCGTTTCCCCCGATCTCAGAAGCCATTCACGAAGCGACCATATATTCGGGGAGGCATGTCGTCGCCGGTCACGATTAACATTTTAAATATGCAACGAAAGTGTTCGGTTCTCAAAAACACATTAGCACAAAAACGAAGTTATCGCTCGTCGTTATACCTATTAATTTTGACAGCAACAAGATATTTCTCGCTATTACTAACACAGTGAACATACAAATATTACATAGCACATAAAGAGTCTAATATATCCAATTATTACATATCAGCGTTAAATTGTAATTTTTTTTTAATAAAGAGATATTATATTATGTAAAACATTATTATTAAATTCATATTTTTTTATATTTTTTTAAAGAAGAATTCAAATTTAAAGACTTTTTGTCGGACATTTAATTTATTTCTATTATTTTATATTTTATATTTAAGATATATATTATATACTAGATGGAGATAATTCCTTATATAAAAATAAGTCGAGAGTGCAGAATAAATTTTTTCATCTGAGGCTTTTGAACAAAGTTCTCTCTTAATAAAATTTAACTATTTGTCACATTTTCTTTAATCCTGCCACTTATTTGTGAAGTCGTATATACAAACGTTGTGTAAAAAACGTAACGTTTATATATGCAACGTTTTTTCACAGATCGTATCTCCATTAAGTGCACGTATACTCATGACTTTCAAACTTGATTTCCTCGAACACAAAGTCTCAGACGAAAAAACTTTATTCTGCATTTCAATTTATTTTTGTATAAGGAATTATCTCCACATTTTGTATAAGGAATTATCTTCAATAATGTAGGTTTGTTTCCACCCTGAATATAAAAGGAATGTACAATTGAACATATATTGTATATATATATATATATATATATATAAAATCAAGCGATCCATAATTTCCTATAACAAATCGCTTTCTTGCTAGGCTAAGGATATTTGCATCGTTTATCCTTGCAATATAGATTGTCAATTTTTCGTTACTTTGTCCGACATATAAACATAGATTTGCTAATTTAATTGCTAACAGATCGACATTCAGGCAGTTATCATAAACCTTTGACATGCGGCGATTATAGAACTTGCGATCCGACTGCCGCGAGTTAGAGTGTCATTAGCAGTTTCCTCGGCGTTTTACATATAAAAATTATTATCCATGAGTTATTAACGAGTGACAAGAGAGCGTGGCGTGCATGCATGCGATTATTACCTGCAAAGCTCGCGAACGCGAATCGCGAAAAATCCAAAGCGCCGACCGTGTCGATTTGCAAACAAGGTAGCAATCGGCTGAATCGGTCGCGGTGGAAAAGCAAAATAATTAAGATCTCCGCGATAGGCACCGGTATTTATCCGATTCGACGAAAACGCCCGTGGTCACATCACAAGCACACGCAAACCAGTCGCGTTGCGCAAATTGTTGCGGATAGCAAGTTGTGTTCCGCGAGTGTACGACCTGTCATATCGGAAAACGCGGTGCGATAATCGAGCGGCCCGAGACGGCTCGTTAACGAGTCATTAACTCGACAACAAATTCCATCGGCGTTGACTGAATTATACGATAATAAAAAGGGAAAGAAGCGAATTTGACCACGTAAATTAGTATCCGCGCGTAAATCTCCGAATAAAGGCTGGAAAATGAGAACCTTATCTAACAATTTCAACTTATTCGCCTGCATAAAAGCTGTGTATTGTAAATTAGTCCTTGAATATTAATAATACCGTTGAGTGCATGGATAAAACCGATCTGTCTTTATAGAATTGATTTTTTATTTTATTTAGCATTTTATATTTGATTTTTTACTAATGTGAATGATTGAACACATGATATGTTGTTTGATATGTCTGTTCAGATTTCTGTTTTATTTCGTTATATCTATAATTCTGTTTTATTTCAACGTAACTATAAAATTACATAATTAATCTTTTCCGGCACTGATACTAAAATCTAACATTATCGATGTTAGCTCAATAACATAAATTAAATGTAATATCGATCCTATTTAATTTACGTTGATCAAAAGGCATTAATTTCAAGCAACCAAAATGCAACCCATTGTACAAAAATGAATAAATACCAAGTATATTTTAATAAAAATAATCCAAATTTGCAGATGCAACGTAAAGAAAATTGAATTGTAATGTTTTTGACAAGAGATTTATAATCGAAGAAAACCAATTAACACTAACTACATCAATTATAATTTCCTACTCAACAACATAACTGCTTTATCTACAATATGTATTATATTACATTTATATTTGCTGAACGGAAAATTATAATATAGGTGTAATGTTACTACCATTTTATTAGATCTAACAGATTCATCAACAACGAAGGGTTAATAATATTATAATGCGGTTCACTTATCGTTGTACATCGCGTTGTGAGCCATTATGAATCAAATCTGAAATAGAAGTGTCTGACGTCGATCGGGATGGAGAATTTATCGAGATAGAGAATGCGAAGAACTCGGGAGACACGTTGTGGGTCGTGTCGCGAAATGAGTCTCCACAGAGAGTGTCGATGTACATACATTCCCGCGTAGACAAAAAAAGAACGAAGGAAAAAGGGTATAGAATCGATAATGGACTGTCACGAGTGCGTGCTCGTTAGGCTCTCCTTCGCGTTTCTTTGCAACCGGTGCGATAAGCGCAAAGAGGTGTGCGGAGAACGTCCGAGGTGCGTTCACGTCGGGTGTGTGCTGTGCTCGCGCCGGACGAGGACGGGCAAGGATGAAGGAACAAGGGATTGAGACGGGAGGAGGATGAGCTTTGCCGCACGGAGGGCACACGTTTCAGTTGCTTCTCTCTCTCTCTCTCTCTCTCTCTCTCTTGAAAGACGGCAGAAGCGAGAGACGAAAGCGAAGCGCGCGTCCACACGGACGAAGAAGAGGAGAGATTCGCGAATAAAACAAAAGCGCCGAACGACGTCGAGGTTCGCGCGCACATCGCCGTCGCTCGGATGAACGAACGAACGAACGAACGAACGAGCAAGCGAAGGAAAGCGCTTACATACATCCATACGTACATACATCCAACGCATGTGCATAACACACGTATGTGCGCGTAACCTATACACCATCAGCGTGACACCGCGAAACGAAGAAGGTTGCGTAAAAGAGTTCTCGCGCGCGCGGAGGAAACACACGCGACTCCGGGTGGCGATGCGAGAGGAGGTGCTGGGCCGACACGCGATGTAGCGTGTACGTGGCACAACGTGCACCCATTGGTCGACCGATGGTCGGGGCGTCCATAGTAGAGAGTCTCCGATTGGTCCCCGGGACGGTTAACAAGGCTCCGCTTCGCCACAGACGAAATAATAAACCGCCGCCGTGTGCTCGCGCGAACCGTCAGGCATGTTTATTCTCTCTAATCCTCTTCCTTTCTCTCACTCTTTCGCCGTTCTGTCTCTCTCTCTCTCTCTNNNNTNAC